>NC_090731.1:56316978-56329478 GCF_036898095.1 Palaemon carinicauda
CCTTAGATTATACTTTCTTGATAGACGCAATATACATACATGAGGAAATTATCCGGTTTGATTTTATTTTGGAGAAAAATGATGAGTAGTATAACATTCAATAGAATAATTTTTTTTTTTTTTATCTAAGATTATAAATACGACTTAATCAAGACTCGCCCTTTGTGAGTTCGTGATATTTCAATTTCCAAGAATAATAGCATATTATTATCATAGTTTTAGTTTACTTTTTTTTGTCAAATGGCCTCTTGTATAAAAAGGTGGTAAGTCAAATTTATAAACACTAACTAGCTATGACTTTATTTCATGTCAAACTCAATTTCCGTTTTTTTTGGTTAACCATAGTTTATCAACATTGCCTTCTATCAGTTTAAAATCTTATTTTTATTGCAAGTTTCAGTTACTAAAAATCAAAGTTACAATTGCAGAGCAAAGCTTGTCGTGGTATCCTTAAATTTTCACTGAGTTATGCATAGATATGCATAACTTATGGAACTACTGTATTAAAAGTAAATGAATCTACCTTGGAACTTATTAACATTTCATTTTAAAAATTAATTAAAAGTAATGAAACTACCTAGTAACTTATTAACATTTCATTTTAAAAATTAAGTTTTTGCAAGAAAAATTAAATTCCGCCCTGTATTACAATCCTAGTTCTATTTTGCATTATTTAGCATTGTATCAACTTTCTGACATCTGCTATTAAAAATTGCAACTCTCTCTCAGCTAACTCCGCCCACCTACCTCCTCGAAACAATACAAAATCATAAAACTAACTCTGGGGTTTTCAAGAACATTCAAACATGCAATACCTCATAAAAAAAATTACGTAAGCCCTCGTTTTAAAACCTTGTATGGTTCGTACAGCCTACTTAGACAAGATTACATAAGATTCTTAAAAATAAAATAAATTTACATATACTGAATTGAATGAAAAATACAATTAAATGAATAACAAAAGTCTTATGCAGTTTACATACAAGTACTTATACCTACATGAGAGGAGCTCACCCTACGAGCTGGTATATACCTCCTAAATACACAAATTAAATACATGAATAAAATATTCACTCTGCACTAGCCCAGCTTTGTAAGAATATATATATATATATATATATATATATATATATATATATATATATATATATATATATATACATATATATGTATATATATATATATATATATATATATATATATATGTTTATATATATATATATATATATATATATATATAGATAGATAGATATTGAAATGTATATATATTATATATGTGTGTGTGTGTGTGTGTGTGTGTGTGTGTGTGTGTGTGTGTGTTTTTGTGTTATTATTATTATTATTATTATTATTATTATTATTATTATCATTATTTGATGAAAGTAGGCCTTAGTATTGTTTATAATTCTTAATCATATGAAAAAGTTTAATTCAAAACACAATAGTCAAGATGTATTTTTTTTTTTTTTTTTTGGTTGCTTGGTAATGACCCTTTTACTTCAAGGCAACAAATTCAACAATCGCTAATTCTATGACCACAAGTCACGGATATCCATCGTAAATACTCTTTACCCTCTCTAATTCTTAATAAATTACTGTTTTAATCTATTCTCAGTTTCACGCATAAGGATTAATCAAAAGTATCGTTCAACACCTGTACCTTTATTGATGAAAAGCTCCAAATTCTTTGGTATCCTGGTATATTTTGTTATTATTTATACTGACAACCGAGTAAATTTAAAGCTTATACAGCAAATTTTAGCTGACCTCAAATACTGATGTTATTCATGTAAAATGTTTTTTAATTTTCATTCTATTTTAGCAACTGATCTTTCAAAAAAGATTGAGAAAAAAATAAACAAGCTTTTGTTTACTCTTTTTTCAACCATTCGTATTCCATTATTTATTGTTTTGGCTCATCATGAAGAAGAGAAAGATATATGTGAAAAAACATTTTGCTTTTTGACAGTAATCTAAGCTCAAATCTTCGCAAAAAAATAAATTTTCCTTTACAGTTGTGCTTGTCTCAAATAACCGTAGAAAAACGACAATAAAAAATAGTTCTTTTTACTTGTACCGAACTAACCATTAGATGTATTCCCTGACGTTGTCGAATAAAAAGGATTTTTTACCCTTTTTTGGAGACCAATGTTACAAAACAATTTTCGGTCTGCATTTCACCAAGGCTCTAACGTCGACTGCACAAAAGATTTAGAAGATCCGGGTAATCATTTTGTAAAGCAGAGAAATCGTATAATACTCGTTGTTGGTCACAGTATCATCAGTATTATATATAGACGCGCTGGACAATTGTACTCGATTGCAGTAATTATTTAGTTATAATGAATTGACTTTTGAAATAAAAGTAATTCATTTCATAAAGCTTTATGATAATGTATGCCAAAAGAACTGGAAAAATTCATATATCAGGTTTTGGTATTTACCTTAATAGGGGATTTGGATCCCTATGCAATTATATGATTAATGTTAGTTATTGATCATTAGTGCATAAGGAATATTATGCTTAAGACGAAGTATCAGAATTATTAGTTGAGAAACGAGTCTTAATTTAAACATATATAGTGCATTATATTCATCCCCTTATTTTACCGGTATTATTATTTTATATGTATGATATAATTTTTTATGATATGGGTTCAAGTGCATTTATGCGTATAGTCACAATAGGATTTATTATTTCAAACAATCGTCACTGAGAGGAAAGCTTACATATGATAAAGCAAATGATTCACTATCTATCATGAAGGTTTTTCCTTATTCAGTAAAAGGAACGTTGAGAATTTGATCAAAGGTGCAAGGATTCATATTATTGGCCTTGATTTTAGTGCTGGCTTTGATCATCTTTTTCAGACATAAAGAGATGGGAGTAGATGGATCTTTTTTAGCATCATTGTTGAATAGAAGTTGCTGTTGGGTACCGCAGTAACTATAGAAATTTAGTATTAGGCGTTCATCGAGGTATTTTTCTTGGTCCATAATTTTTCATACTATGTGATTTAGCCTAGAAAACTAGCTCGTTGCATTTGCAGATGGTGCTACTCTTTTTGTACCAATTCCCTATCCTAAATATAGACCTATGTTTGCTGAATCCCTTAATAGAGATCTAGCTAGAATTAGTACATGGTGCAAATTATTAGGCTTTGGGGGGTTTGGGTGGTTTTACTAGATGAACCATAATAAAACTCAAAATATGATTGTAAGTAGGTTAAGGACAGTGGCTCCTCAACATCCATATCTTTGCCTGGACAATATCTCTTTAATATTTTGCAACTCATTTAAAATATGAACTGATAAAAATCGTATATTTACTCTTCACATATTGAGAAATTCTTTTTAGATTTTCGGTGATCACTCTATCTTGATGAATGTTTTAAATCGTTCAATTTAGCATGTTTTAAGAATTGTTCTTCAGATGCTGACTCTCATCTTAGTTTATTGGACAAAACCTTACGCCTTGTATGTAGTAATGGGCATGTTTTTAATACTAATAATCTTACCTTCTTCATTATGTAGCTCTATACTATACAAATACTACTAAAAGTTTAATTCTAGTTGTGACCACATTGTGGTTCCTAACCTGGGAGTTTAATTGGTGGAATTTCAAAAGTTAGATTTTTTACAAGTGCTTTTCAATTGAACAGGCTGACATAAGTTTCATTTCTTAGTTTATATATGAAAGATCCATTTCAAGTATTATTGATATTACAATATTTTATTCTTTGTAATTATTACTTTTTATTGTAAAGTTTATTTTTTTATTTCCTTATGTCCTTTCCTCATGTCTGCTTCCCTTGCTGCAGCCCTTTTGCTTGAAGCATTATAATGCACGTGCAACAAGTAAACACACTTAAAAATAATGAAGTATGCCCTATCTACGTTTTCTTCTACACTGCAACCGCCATCGGACTTCATGACAAAAAGCCTGTGAAGTAAAAGGCTAATTTCAACTATGTTAACATTCTGTTATTATATTGTCTATTTTATGCCAATGTTAACTTTATTAACAAAACCCGTTGAATATGCTCATACAAAATTCACTATTATGTGACCCCTTGGGGGGCCTGTAAATACCTGTCCTGTATCTAAATAGATTTAGTTGTTCGGGAGCTTTCTTCGTATCAATTACCCGTTAATTCATGTCACATCATCCTGCTTATAATAATAATAATAATAATAATAATAATAATAATAATAATAATAATAATAATAATAATAATAATAATAATAATAATATATCCTTTCCTTGCGAATATTTCAGACAGATGTCTTCATTTTAGTGACTGGTCTCTTCACCCGTATAATGTCTATTATCAACAGACGCAATATCAAAAGAATAAAAAGAAATCTCTAAACGTTTTTTTGCTTAAAAAATAGTGTAATATTATTATCATTATGATTATTACTACCCAAGCTACAACTGTTAAAGTATTTGTGCGGTTGTCGTAGTTTTCTATTGAAACCGATGAAATATATAAATATTCCTTGACTCAGAAGAACAATAATCAAAGGAAGCAAAAAAAAGATGAAATGTAATAGTCACTGAAAGTATGATATTGTAGAATGGTTAAGGAATTTTTATTTTAATGATGGTATCGAGAGCTGATATGAATTGTCTATTTTCCTCCAATTTACTCCTGAATTTGCCTTTCTCTCTGGTTCATTATGAAAATGATTTTGGATTATACAAGAAAAAAAAAGAAGCCATCCTACACTCGATAAATGAATGTTGACGGCCATTGAAAGGATTGAGTTTTTGCGTTAAAATTAATATCAAAGAAGGATTGTGGTAAGCTATTGGAAACGTCTCTGGCTGAAGTTTCTTGTAGTGCTTGCAACCTCACCATACTTGTGAGTTAAGGATGGGAGTTTTGACGGAGCTTATAGGTCTACCTGCTGAGTCATCATCAGCCATTGACCCTATGGATATATGGTTAGTCTCTAGGCCATTGTGCTACTAGAATCTAGAGCATTATCACTGTCCCTTGCTCTGCCTTTCATGATCGATTTTTAAACAGTAAAATCTCTCCATGGAATAAGATGTACATTCGATACTAATCATCAATTTATAAATTATAATAAATTTAATGGCAAAAAGAAAAATAGATTTCAATTTCCCAATTTACCACCAACATCCATTCATATGAATTCAATAATCCCTTCAGAACTTGTGCAATATATCATCGGAGTGGATACGTGATAATCCACACATCTCCTCTGAGATCAATTGGCTGAATAATTGACTATTTGATTATACATCGCTCTATTTCATATTATTAAATCTTCTCTTATGTTAGCTTATTGACTATTCACACTACCTCATGGTTCATTACGTTACGTATATACATTGGATGAAAGACATTTTGCTTTAGTAGGTAAATCACCGTAAGATTGAGAGTAAATAAAAAAGGGTCATTCTGTGAATGATAAAAGAACCTTGACGGGGAATTATTAAATTTCCTTCGCTTATGGTTCAAAGTTTGAGTTTCCAGTAATTCTGACTCATTAAAGTTAAAAAAAAAAATCCCTATTACTATTACTAACTGGAAACTCAAAGAGACATTAGGAGAATAAATGTCTTTTTTTTCTCTTTATATTATTATTATTATTATTATTATTATTATCATTATTATTATTATTATTATTATTATTATTATTATTATTATTATTATTATTGGCTACGCTACAACCCTAGCTGGAAAAGCAAGATTCTATAAGCCCAAGGGCTCCAATATAATGACTTATGTCAGTCTGTTCAACATGAAATTTGCTGTAAGTTTGAACTTTGGAAGTTCTACCAATTCCACAATTGATCATAGCTGGAATAAAACTTCTAGAATACTGTGTAGTATTGAGTTTCATGATATAGAAGGCCTGGCTATTAGAATTAACTGTATGCCTAGTATTACGAACAGGATGGAAGTGTCCGGGAAGATGTGAATGTAAAGGATGATCAGAATTAGGAAAAATCTTATGAAACATGCATAATGAATTAATTGAACGACGGTGCCATAGATTGACATCTAGATCAGGAATAAGAAATTTAATGGTGTTAAAATCATCCACGGGTTTCTTAAAGTCATTTTAAACATTCACACATTTCTATATTTGGAAGGCTTTTCCAATGCCTTATGTACTCGTCACTTAAGCAAATCCCCTATCATCATTTTGAATTTGTATGCGCAACTCAAGGAAATAATTACAGAAAAAGAATATGAATTGTTCAAGGTATGCAGACTCATGTAAATCTCATAAGTAAACCAAAACTAAAAAAGGGAGCTCATCAAATAACTTGGGCCGAACAAGTTGGTAATCCATTAATACTAAAAGCAACAAGACTTAAAGAGTTGGCATATGCACATAGTGTCCATGAACATTATAATTCACACACACACACACACACACACACACACACTAACAAATATTTGAAGGTTGTCATTAATAAAAAAATTTCCTTCCGTACCAATTAGCCTTTTTTGGGGACACTGATACTGGGTATTCCTAAATCTTTGTCCCGCGACTTACGGAGACTCTCCATAAATATTCTTTCCCTCATTAATTCTTAAAGATTTACGACTGTAATCTATTCTCAGTTCCTTCCTAATGGTGTAATTTCACTTTGGTTTCGTCGAATAACTACATCTATAGTACCTGTGATTATATATTTTTGCTTCCGATGTATTCTATAGTTATTATTAATATCATATTTATCAACCAGTTGCCTTTGAAATAGAACGAGAGAAAACAATATTAGACTTACCGTAAAACAGATATGAAAACAATAAATTTTTGATAGATATCACCCTATCCAGCATTCTTCAAAAGTTTTAATGCCATTTAATGAAATGTTTTCAAAACATACTTTTAACTGTCGGATAGGATAATTAAATTTCAATATCTGACTACATCTATTCTTTATAAACCATCTTCCTATAGAAATAACAAAACCTATTACGAGATAATGAAGTATGAATCAAGTTGATTAATCAGTTTGATTAGAATGGCTTTCATGCTGAGGTAAATAATTTGTTTTGTGATTAAAATACCTACTGGACTTCCTGTAATCTTGAAAGGAAGTAGGGGTGATGGTTGGCACTTTTTTTCAGCGTTATCACTGCAGACAGTATCAAGGATTTACTTATTGGAAATTTTTTAGGATTAGTGAAGAATGTTTTTATTTCAAATGGAAAACAGAATAAGATAAAATGGCCATTGCCATGTTACATTCTCTTTGACGATAGTTTGTATTCAATATTTTTAGTGTTAATGCCGTCATGTTTATCATACCAAATAAATGTCTTGGTTCTTGGTTAAAATGATAACATTATATATATATATATATATATATATATATATATATATATATATATATATATATATATATATATATATATATATTCCTTTCCTATCACGCTTTCTATTTCTCCAAGTTCCCGGGTTGAGAGGGGGTGGGGAGAGTGTGCAGCCATACTCTGGTGAGAGTGAAGTACGCTCGGAAACCACAATTTCTTATAACTTGCCAAACTAGTGGGTTGTAGTTAGGAGAGGGGGTGGGGTGGGAAGTGTTCAATATGCGTGTTTGAGTGGTTATTTGTATAAATATTTAGACTTCATTTTTGACCGGTCGCATACACAAGTTTTCTATATATACATACAGTATGTATATTAGTGTATGTATATATATATATATATATATATATATATATATATATATATATATATATATATATATATACATATATATATATTTATACGTATATATATATATATATATATATATATATGTATATATATATATATATATATATATATATATATATATATATATATATATATATATATATAAATAAATATATATATATATATATATATATATATATATATATATATATATAATATACGTATACATATATATATATATATATATATATAAATATATATATATATATATATATATATATATATATATATATATATATATATATATATATATGTATATATATATATATATATATATATATATATATATATATATATATATATATATACGTACACATATATATATATATATATATATATATATATATATATATATATATATATATATATATATATACATATTCAGTGTCAGTGAAGGCATAATAAATCAGTTTTATAAAAGGTAATTTCCTTCCTTTGAGATTTTCGGCTGCTCTTAAATCCTAGCATTGGAACTGTGTAATGGATTTTGTAACTAAGAGAAACGTCCACTTGATACCTGGAAATACATGCCGTTCGAGAGAGAACCAAAGGATGCTAAGCTTTGTAGTCTGCAAACGGTAACACATTCTTTTTGTTGCTGTTGTCACCGTTCCAGTAACTTCAACTGAAGTTGAAAGTCAAAAAGGCTCAGACAGTCTTAATTAAAGTTGAAACATATGATCTATGAATTGGCACTCCATTTCTTTCACGATGTCAATCCATGCAAATAGCGAATGAAAGTCGATCCTTTATGACTGCGTTTTTTGGGTTTTGGCAATATACAATTAAATACATGGAAGACCTTTCTCAAATGATCCAAAGATTAATTAAACTTGTCCTACCGTAAAAAAAAAAGGAGCAAATGAGAAATTTGATTTGAATATTGGTTGTTTTCTTAGAACGTAGTGTGATATGATGTATCTATATTTTGGTATAAGTTCATGATTTGCTATTACTTAGTGTCATATCCGTGTAATTGATGTATCAAAATGACTTCGACTGTAAAATTTATTTTTAACTAAACTTGCCAACCTTTTGATATATTGCCGACGTATATTTTCCATGATGAAATGCATTTCACGAATATGTTTCTAGGTATGATAAATCCCATCATTGGAGTATTCTTATTGACTCATGTTTAGAATTGATAGAATAGTTTTACGAGAAAAAATGGCAAAGTATTGACCGAGTTCTGTGATTTTTTTTTCTTGAAAATTTCCTTAAGATTTATAAGTACAAATAATTTGTTTCTTTCCCGTAAGTTTAAAGTGGAAGCTTAGTGTCCTCTAGTAGTGGGTTTGCCAAGACACAAATCACCCGTTGAGATATTACCCTTACAGATTTATTGGGTCCATTGACTGGCCAGATTACTACATTGGACCACTCTCTGGTACCGGCATATTTTCCATTTACCTACACATATACCGTATAGTCTGGCCTTTTATATACACATTCTCCTCTTTCTTCATACACCTGACTACACTAAGATAACCGAAAAATTCTTCTTTACTCAAAAGGTTCATTACTGCACTGTAATTGTTTAGTGGTTACTTTCTTCTTGGTAAGGCTGGAAGAGACTTTATAGCTATGGTAAGTAGCTTTTCTAGAACACTCCAAAATCAAACTATTGTTCTCTAGTCTTTGCTAATGCCATAGTCTCTGTACCATGGTCTTCCACTGTTTGCTTGAAGGTACCCACAGGCACACTATTCTATCTGTTTCCTTATATCCTTTCCTCACTGGAGTATTTTCCTTGGAGCCCTTGGGCTTACAGACGCCTGCTTTTTCCACTTGGGCTGTAGCATAGCTAATAATAATAATAACAATAATAATAACAATAATAATAATAATAATAATAATAATAATAATAATAATAATAATAATAATAAACTAGCAAATGCAACTAGGGTCGGATATTGTTTATGAGACCGGCATTGTCCCTCGTTGATGTCGTTCGCTATCACGCAGTTCACTATAATGTTGCTACATTTAACAGCATATTTAAGAAGGCTACGTGATAGCTGTGTCTTTTCAATTGTAGATATTACCATGAAATTTGGCAGGAATAGAGAAACTGTTTCACATAAATCCCTGAAATTTTCATTTGGATATGTGAATTTTTCCTGGAACAATTTACTCCACTGCCAAAAATAACCATTCAGCCCATACCGAAATAACCGTTTCTTGTGGCTTTTCTATGGCAGATATCAGCATGAAAATTGGTATGGCCAATGTAAATATCCATCCTATAAATCCCTGAAAATTTCATTCAGATATGTGAAGTATTCTACGAGTAATTTACGGCGCCGCCGAAAATCGGCATCTTGTGGACATGGAAAAATGGCAACTGTGACTTTTCTATGGCAAGTATCGATACGAAAATTGGCAGGAATGTAGTTCACATAACACCCATCAAACCGTGTGAAAATCATTTGAATATCTGTAAAACGCTAGGAGTAGTTTCCGGCTCCTCATTGATTTTTTAGCTAAAAGTTGCCACTTACGAACAAAAGTAAGTCAGGGCATGCTATAGCAGGTATGAATATGAAAATTGGCACAAACAAAGCTTATATATATATATATATATATATATATATATATATATATATATATATATATATATATATATATATATATATATCCCTTAAAATTTCACTTGAATATATTTATTGGTATAGGAGTTATTGACCCCGCTGCCGAATATATTAGCCCCTCCCCACCCCCTACCCCCCAATAATAATAAAAGGGAATGCCTGACCTATTGGTCGGGTGAGATTCGTTCGCGAAAATTTTGGCATTTCATATAAGGTAACTCACTTCGTTCGCGACAATGATAATAATAATAATAATAATAATAATAATAATAATAATAATAATAATAATAATAATAATATGCCTAGCTCTCTCTCTCTCTCTCTCTCTCTCTCTCTCTCTCTCTCTCTCTCTCTCTCTCTCTGTCAGAAAAAGAAGTAAAACGCAGCCACCTACTGGACTTCAAGAACCGATCATTTATCATCGTCTTAGTCCGCTTTAAGAATCAAATGCTGGTCCACTCAGCGCTGCTCTACTTGATCACATAGGTTGAAAGAGCGAACGAAGCAAAAAGGGGAACGGGCGATAATAAAACAGTAATGTAAACAGTGGGTGTTTTATAACAAAATAGTATAACTTGGGTATTAGTTTCAATCACGCAAAAGATGTACGATTGTTTCTCGAGTAAATAGTGAACCTCCAAAGAACAGGAAGAAAAGAGTTTAAGTAGGGAAATGTAAAATCTGTAGAAAATGAAATCTATTGTCATGATGCAAAAACAATTAACACTGAATACTTGTTTCGATATATTTAGGTAAAATTAAATGTTATTGAATTCTGCTTAAATGCATATTCGAAAACAAATACAACTATCTATAAGATGTTTAGCATTGAATACCACTTACGCACAGCAATATTTCATTAATTCAAAAGAATAACCTGTGAAACGTTATAATTAGTGTTTTTTTTTTTTTTTTTTTTTTTTTTTTTTTTTTTTTTTTTTTTTTTTTTTTTTTTTTTTTAAGCGAAAACTAGGTCGCGTTGCATACACGCAATTATCATCAGGAATTCTGAACTTGGGTTTAAGCCTCGGGAATAATTCTTTTGAATAGAGTTTCAGTTCTGTAAACAATACTTTCATTTAAATGGGTTTTCAAACAGGGATTTTATTGGAATAGTGTCATTATATATATATATATATATATATATATATATATATATATATATATATATATATATATATATATATATATATATATACCATGCTAGGCGGTGTATCTAAGCAATCCATGTTTGCCAACCGTTACGTAAGCGGATGAGCAACTTGCTGGAATAATAAGAGCTTTGGGTGTGGAGGAAATGCCTCCCTGAATCTCGATGAAATCACTATCAGCACGGTGACGGATTGGGTTTAGGGCGATAGACAAGATGCCTCTTTGGCTTCAACTCTCGATGCCTGGCGGATGATTTTAATGTGATTAGTATGGTCCAGCAGGGATCAATTGCCTTAGTTAGATAAGCACTGCGCATCACAAGGAACTGGTTATCCTTTGATGAATCTACCCAATGAATCCTCTATGGATTTAGTCAGACTATGGAAAGATAAAATAACAGAGTGGTCCTCAGTCTCGGTCGTAGCTGGTTGGTAAGAATCCTCGCGTTTATAAATACTAAAAAAAATTAAAATTGGTAATTGAGATGTTAGAACCATGAATCAGATTGGGAAGTTACATCAAGTGGATAATTAATTTATGAGATATAGGTTGGATACCTTGGCCCTAAGTGAAACACGTTGTAAGGGACTGGTAAGGAAATCTTAGACCTAAGCAATATATATATCTATTCAGGAAGAACAGATGGAGCTGGAAGAGGAAGGGTAGGAATGATGATGACACCAAGAACAGCAAAGGCACTAACCGGTAGGAGAACTGTAGATAGTAGATTGTTACTTGCAAAGTTTAAATCAAAGCTGCGCTTTATGAGTCTTATAGTTTGCTATGCAACAACAAATGATTCTCCTGAAGAAAAGAAATATGAATTCTATGAAGAACTGTAGAGTGTAATAGATGAGATCCCAGAGAGAGATATGGAAATTGTGATTACTGACTTCAATGCTAAAGTTCGAATGAATAATCAAGGTATAGAGAATGTGATGGGTGTTGAGGGTGTTGGTGAAGTTGCAAATGAAAATGGAGCATATTTCATAAGTT
>NC_090731.1:56336978-56339478 GCF_036898095.1 Palaemon carinicauda
ACGTCTTTTGGGAAAACGTTTAAATTTGTATGCTGAAGGGAATAATCTGTTCCCTAGCTCGCAATTTGGCTTTCACATAGGCCTTGGAACATGTGATGTCGTTTATACAATTTCCAGTGCTATATAGAAATCCTTTTATTGTGACCAGGGAGATCGTATGATTGGCCTAGATTTCAATGCTGCCTTTGGTCGTGTTAATCATGAGGGCTTTCTTTTGAATCTCGAACGGATTGGAACAGGAGAGTCCTTCCTTTGCATAGTTATTGAATTTTTAAGTAATAGCTTACAAAGAGTAGTTGTTGATGGGTACCATAGTGACTAGGAATGAAATAGCTGGTTTTCCTAGGGGTATCGTTCTTGGCCAATTACTTTTCATACTATATACGCATAATATTTTGATTGGGAAAGAAAAGAAGTTCGTTGCATATGTAGATAATGCTACTTTCTTTGCATCAAATCTATTCCCTAAATGTAGATCTAGGTAAGATTAGCGCATGGTGTAAATTATGGGAGATAAAACTGAACACTAACTAAACTCATTGTATGATTGTAAGTAGGTCAAGGACAATGGATACTTAATATCAAGCTTTTTACATCACTAATGGTTCTTCAACTATATACAAATTAAAAGTGTTTATGTGATTCTTGATTGCAAATTTACTTTTGAGAAACATTTTGTTTCTCTGTAATTGCAAAAATTAGCTTATTGAGAAACTCTTTAAAGATTTTTGGCTATTAATCTATCCTAAAGGAATGTTTAAATTTTTTATACTACACTTTTCTGTATTGTTCTATCTTGCCATCAGCTGCTGACTCTCATTTTAATATGTTGGACAATAACTTTCGGTCTATCCAATTTCTTATTATTGATCAATATGTTTAACCGTATGTTTGATAAGTTTTAGTCCAGTTGTGACCAGATTGTGGAATGAATGACCTTCCCAATTTTGCAGTTGAATCGATGGAACTTCAGAAGCTTAAACTTGCAGCAAATGTTTTCGCATTGCACAAGTGGACCTCTTTAGACTGAATGAGGGATGTATGTAACGTTATTACTGATCTTAAAATATTTATTATTTATTTTTCATTCAATATTTGTAATGTAAGGTTTATTATTTCTTTATTTCCTTTCTTTACTGGGCTACTTTCCCTGCTAGCAATAATAATAATGTTTATATATATATATATATATATATATATATATATATATATATATATATATATATATATATATATATATATATATATATATATATATATATATATATATATATATATATATATATATATATATATATATATATGTATATATATATATATAAACGTGTATATATATACACATATATATGTATATATATGCATATATATATATATTTATATTATATATATATATATATATATATATATATATATATACATATATATATATATATATATATATATATATATATATATATATATATATATATATATATATATACATATAAGCCCAAAGTACCTCTTATCGATCCAAAGGGGAATTAACATTATGATAATAGCTTCTGGTCGGCCAAGGATTCGAACCCAGCCAGTTCGAATCCTTGGCCGACCAGAAGCTATTATCCTAAAGCTCTTATCCCGAGACAGAGTGAATTCGATATTAAGAGGTAATTCTAGCTTTAATGGATAAAAGAAAAACACGAATAAATGTTAAAAATTAGCATACACATAGACACACACACACACACACATATATATATATATATATATATATATATATATATATATATATATATATATATATATATATATATATATATATAGTATATATATATATGTATATATAATGTGTGTATATATATATATATATATATATATATATATATATATATATATATATATATATATATATATACATATATATTTATATATATATATATATATACATATATATATATATATATATATATATATATATATATATATATATATATATTTATATATATATATATATATGTGTGTGTGTGTGTGTGTGTGTGGGTGCGTTTGGTGTGTGTTAATATTTAGATATTATTGCCCATTACCTTATCTTGTTTTTGTGTCTTCAAAAAAGGTACACTTATTGCCTTATTTTTTCTTTTTATTTCGAAGAATTATTAATCCAATCCTCACTAGATTAGATATTGATAAATTTTAAGATTGTCAATAAAAATTTGTCACTAGTATTTATTTTGTTATTGAAGTTCGTTCAAAATTAGGATAACAAAGAATATAACATTTATATTCATATTTTCAACATTTTTTATATGACAGGAATATTTCCTTCGTAGTGGGCGTTTCTAGTCACGTTTTCCTAAAGATCAGATTACAGTATTTGTCTATTGATTGTGTAGCATCTGAATTTAATGATGTTATATCGACGATGATTATGAGCTTCGTGTATACCAGGAATGGATACGTTTTATCTAATAGATCATTTGCTTGGACAAGATTACTGTTCCAGAACTCCCACTTTGATACA
>NC_090731.1:56354478-56393359 GCF_036898095.1 Palaemon carinicauda
TGAGAGTGGAACAGTCTGCCATCAACGACTACGCCAATGAAAGCCTTTAATCTAAAGGTTTTTGAATAGCGGCCGGTGAAACGTGCTGCCTCCTACAATCCGAAACTCATTTTTTTTAGGTGTGGAAGTAAGGAAGGAGGGGGGGGGGGTGGAGGCAGGAGGGGCTCATTCGTCTCAGATTTCCGTTGCCGATCCCAAATGTTGTGTTATGGGTTTAAGGAAAGGCTGCGTTTTGGGCATTACGGAAATAGAGGGGAGGATGAGTGGCTAGGATTGAGGTTCTAAATTCTATCAGGAGAGAGATGAGGGGTTTTGGATTCCTTGGGCCTTAATAATATAGTCCTCTTTCCACCCTTCCCATACCCCTCTTACCTATCTCCCGGCTCCCTTGCCTTCCTCCCCTTGGTTCCATTAAAAGAATTGATAAAAAAAAAAAAATCGGTTAAGAAGGGTGAAGGAATTTAGACGAACATTTTTTACCTCTTGAAAGTTGTCTTAATTGTTTTGGGATTTTATTTTTACTTCTACCTAGGGATTTCAACTTTCATAAGGGCCTTATATGATCCCCCTTCTCTCTCTCTCTCTCTCTCTCTCTCTCTCTCTCTCTCTCTCTCTCTCTCTTAAAACCTTTTTGGTATGAATAATTTTCTGGTATGTAAAGCACAATGAAAGTTTAATGTTTGTGCTGAAGATCAGTGGGGTATAACTCAGACATCCATTTGCGAGGTTCGTGGTAACATTTAGGAGAGAGTCTCACAGTCGTGAAGTACCGGCGCCAATTTAAACAAGACAGGGTATAGGACCACCAGCCTTATTTCATGAAACTGCTAAGAATCAAAAGGTTTTACCCTTCTGGCATCAATCCCTTTTGAATTGGTAGACGCTTCCTATCTAAATAGATAGATAAATCGATATTGCAAAAAGATAGAAGAATAAACGTGTCTTGAGTTGGAAGATTAACCAAATCTTAATATTGATAAGCATAATAGCAAAGAATATTTTCAAAGCATTGTATTTTATGTTCGTAGCCCTGTACTTGTGGCTAGTATTTACCAAAACGTTCGAAATGCGAATAGGGAAGGCCAGCGTAATGCAAAGTACTGGGTAATAAATAGTTTATTTTGTAACTCATTAGATATTTTATAAAAAAAAAAAAAAAATGAGAAATGTCAGTTTACAGTTAAAATCAAAATGACAGGTTTTATTGAATTACTTAGGCTTTCACATACACCGTAAATAAAAACGAGTATTTTCATTGAGATGAAAGTGATTGTCTCACATCCACCACCCTCCGCAGAAAAGAAAAAATTATGTTTTTATAGAAAACACAATCAACCATCCTCTGAATTACTTATCGTCGCAAGCTTCTGAATTGTTTAAATTTAACAGGGAATGGTTTATTAGACCTAAGCCTTAGAAACGATGGGTAAATTAAGAAACCTAGCATTTCACGGCAAACTATATGTGAATATTCTAAGTATCCAACAGTGATTTTATGTCTTTCATGATCAATTTGAATTTTGCATTTATGCAAACGATGGCTTTCATGCTGAACATGATAAGCAAGGCAAACGAAAAGTTTTGGTTTCTAATCTTCGATTATATCTGCCATAGCCAAAAATCTCAAAACACGCTAACAAAGGTTGGAAGATAGCATGTGTTGTGGTGAGGAGCACGAGAATATCGTGGCGGCATCTACCGAGAAGCCATTTAGTTAATGATGATCGCACCAGAATTTTATGCGAATGTGATATTTGAAAGTTGCTATTTAGGACCTCTTAGACAGGCCTAGGATTGATCCTGCCACAGTTTAATCGCTTCTCTTTGAATTTTTTATATATGACTTTCAATGACAGAGCTCTCTCTCTCTCTCTCTCTCTCTCTCTCTCTCTCTCTCTCTCTCTCTCTCTCTCTCTCTCTATCTCTCTCTCTCTCTCTCTTTATCATTGAATTTTTCATATATATGAATGAATGACAAAGCTCTCTCTCTCTCTCTCTCTCTCTCTCTCTCTCTCTCTCTCTCTCTCTCTCTCTCTCTCTCTATTCATCTTTAAATTGTTAATATATATGAGTGAATTACAGTGTTCTCTCTCTCTCTCTCTCTCTCTCTCTCTCTCTCTCTCTCTCTCTCTCTCTCTCTCTCTCTCTCTCCTTTTTTTCACCTTTAAATTGTTAATATATGAGTGAATTACAGTGTTCTCTCTCTCTCTCTCTCTCTCTCTCTCTCTCTCTCTCTCTCTCTCTCTCTCTCTCTCTCTCTCTCTCCGTAGAAAGTGCTGTCTACCTTGAGCTATATGCATGTAGATTGGACAATCAGATCAGTGTCAAATTTTCTTTATCCAGTCAGTTTTTTTTTCTTTCGTTTTAGCGATCTTGAAAACATGATGTTATTTGCAGTTTCTTACACATTTTCCTTACTTGATAAATCTATGAATAGCCAAATGCAAATATATTCGGTTTGAATAACTTTATCAAAACCGTCCATCCTTATATGAAGTTACTTTAGAATATTCATATGGAAATATGTTTTTATCAGTCGATTTACTGATAAAATCTAAATCCAGTCGTATAAAATCACACGTAAAGTAATACATTTATTTACAGTAGTAACAAATTTAAATACACGGCAACATAAAACATACTCGCTCACAATGTGCATAAAAAAATTGACGCAGGGAAAATAAGTTGAGATTACAAAATGAGATTCATAAAGTAAAGAAAAAGAATATGTATCTGTTCTTCCATTTAATTGGTGTGGATTTAACGCGAGTTTGAAAACGCTTATCGATTATGCGTTAATTATTGGTAAATATATCCAATATGAATATTTAATAAAGCTGCATGTTTTCCTAGGTATGGAAATTATGGTACATTTACCCTCTACGGCGTATAAAAAGACGTTTTAACCGCATTCCAACCATTTGCTTTGATTATAACTCAACATTTATTTTATCATAGGATTTATAACTTAGATTTAATCTTTTTTTCTTATAAATAAGGCACTAAATTTTTCTTACATCATTCGACTGGGGATTTTATTTTTTGAATTTTAGAAAGAAATACCTCTGCAATAAGCTTGTTCTTTATCATGATGTATTAATGATATGAAGTATTTAACTATACTTATTAACAGTAAAATTCTTATATGAAAAGTTACAGATGGCTTCAAACTATTGAAACCTAGATTTATGTGTACTTTAGGCTCCAGAGCTTCAGAATATGCGGCCCCGAGACTATATAACAAGCTCCCACGAAACATTCGAATGATTGAAGACATTAAGCCTTTCAAGTTCCTCTTGAAAAACTTTCTTATTTCATGAGTCCTTTGACAGTGACGATTTAACAGTAAATGAACAATACGCGATAGGAAACGTTAAATACTCTGAACGAACAAGGTAAAACGACAGTGGAGGTCCTGTAGAGAGCGGGATTCCCCTGCTGTATGGGACAGGAATAGCAGCCATTAAAGAAAAAAAAAGTAAGAAAATTGATTTATGCAATAAATAGAGGTCTAAAAGTTTAAAGGTGTCTCATGGCAGCACACCCAAGGGAAAGATAATTACAGTCTAAGTCGATTTAACCCTAACTAGGACCTCTTTGTAACATTTAGTGACTATTAGTGACTCAACTATTACAGTTTTATATTATACACACACACCCATATATATATATATATATATATATATATATATATATATATATATATATATATATATATATATATATATATATATATATATATATATACACTCCATATCCCTGCCTCATAAGGATAGTTAAATCTTTTTTGCTTAGAATTCCATCATAACATGAAAGAGTCCTGAACTATGAACATACAGGCGAGTCAACTAACAACCCAATTTTAAACCAAGTTAAGAAAGTTACTTCCTTAAAAATGATTAGC
Source organism: Palaemon carinicauda (assembly GCF_036898095.1). Taxonomy (NCBI): domain Eukaryota; kingdom Metazoa; phylum Arthropoda; class Malacostraca; order Decapoda; family Palaemonidae; genus Palaemon; species Palaemon carinicauda. The sequence continues at coordinate 56,358,383 of NC_090731.1, forward strand.
GTAGCTGTGCAGATTGTTTCGAATTAACAGTTGATCATGCCATGCAGTTTTGATCTATCCTTGAATTCCCAAAGGATTCTAAAAAAATTTCCACACTGTTAAAAAATGTAATTGCAATCCGAAATTATCGGTGAAAATATACTGTTCTCCGTATTTTAGTGAAATACAGGCGACCGTAAGCTTTGAACTTACGGGTAGGTAACCTTAATAACACTCATTTGTGTCAATATATCCGTTTTTAAAACGGTAAATGCATGGCAACATTTATTACAGGATTTTTACCGTTTTATGGAAAATTTTGACAGTGCATATCCTGTTTCCGAGATCTAAGTCAATGCTATGCATTGATGATATGGTTCCTGAAAGTGTTCCTGTAATCATCGCACCACTTCCACTAAAGCTTCCCTTAAATAGCCACTAGATTTATTACATTAAGATGATATTTAAGCATATTTTGCAACCCTTGCGAATCACAGAAATTTCTGACTTAGATTTCTTGATTTTACACGTCTTGAATACATATTTTTAATATTGTCAACTTATTTTTTTGTGTGTGAAAAATGTGTAGGGTTAGAATAGACATTAGACATAATTTTGAGTTTAGGCATAGCAATAAAAAGGGTACCGATGAATTTGCACTGATAAAATACAAAGTATAAGTAATCTTGAGTTCAAGAACATATTAAGCATAGTAATACAGATTGTACCGATGCAAAAAATAGCTGTCAAATTTAGTTTTATCACGACCAAGCTTTCCCTTATTTAAAATCTCCCAATCACAGCTAAAAGCATCAACAACAAGAAAAGAACTTTCTGCAATTTCCATATATCTGCCTCCTCTCTATGGGGGGAAATTCAGCCCCTCTTCTCTCCTCCTTTCCCTGGCTCTTAAAGCTATGATAATGAATCTAGGGGATCCCTGTTGATAACATCCGAGGTAAATACGATCTTGCTGATGTTAAATATGCAGCTTTCTCGCTCCGTATCGCAGCATTTCAGGCTAATGTGTCCCTCGAGGCATATACCGGAATGGGATATCGGAATGCCTAACATCTCTCCTCCCTACCCCCCTCACCGTGTACTCTTGCTCCTGGGGGTACTTTTATGGTTACTGCTGTATACGTATAGGATTTGGCATTGATTTTTTTCCCGTCTGTTGGTGTTTCCTTCTCATGATTTTATTTGTGCAAAGTATATATACTTCCCTGGTTTTTTTTTTAATAATGTTTATTATGTTTGCTTGCATATAATTCCCCTTTTTTATTTATCAGTGGACCAATGATGTTTATTTTAATAATTTTTTTATTAGTATATTAAATTTTTTTCTCAATATCGCGTATACTTTGATGGGATTTGATTCTTATGCCTCTTTCCTTCATGCATGATTGTATTGATGAATGGGTTGATCAGCTACTTTGGAAAAATGAATGTAAAGTAGTTGATAGGATATTCTGTAAAATAGTGGTCTTACCATTGTTGGATATTAGCTGCATCTCTTAGACTTAAAGTATAACTGTTGGGTAAAAAAGTTTGTATTTTTTTCCAAAGCAGAAACTGAACATTGTTTGAGTCGGAGTTCTGCTTGTTATTTTAAGCAAGATTTGAAGATGTGCCCCAATGTGCCTCACAACATTGCTATAGTCTGTTTTTCTTTTTTAATTTTCTTACTAACTTTCTATCAATCTACTTATACAACTAGATGTATACACATATACACACAGTCACACACATAGGGTTGTGTTCTCGGCCCATTACTTTTCATGCTATACAGTACATGCAGGATATGTAGTTTAGCCTAGAATATATGCCTGTTACTTATGTAGATGATCCTACTCTCTTTGCACCAATTTTCTCTTCTAAATGAAGAGCTATGATTTCTGACTCCTATAATGGAGATCTAATTACAGTTATTGCATAATGAGAATCATGTGGTATGAAGTTTATTGTAAGTCAAAGGCTATGTCTCCTCAGCATTGAAATATTTACTTTTGAGAAATACATTCGCTGTATGTCTTCTTCAATTGAACAAAATGGCATATTGAAAAAGGGTGTTTTTAGACTTGTCGATCAATTCATGCAGAGGAAATATTCTAATTCTTTCATTCTAACTTGTTTGGAAATTATTCTCTTATTAGGTCTCCTGCTGCTGACTCTCATGTTAATTTGTTGGACAAAAAACTGTGGTCTATATGATGCCTTATTCCTGATCAGGGTAATAATATCATGCACCGACGTTCAGGTAGTTCTTTATTATTGTTGCATAACATATTTCACAATTCTGATGATCCTTTGCATTCAGATATTTCCAGATTATATCGTGTACGTAGTAAGTATGTAATCAATTCTAACAGTCTTGCCTTCTTATTCATATAGCTCAATATTATATAGTCTTCTATAAATTTTATTCCGGCTGTAACCAGATTGTGGAATGATCTTCCTATTCTGGCGGTTGAATCGTTAGAACCTTAAGAGTTCAAATTTGTTACAATCATTTTTGTGTGAAAAGGTTGACATTAGCCTCGTTTCGTAGTTTATATGTAATTGATAAATTTTAACATTGTAATGGATCTTTAAAAATTTTACAGTATAAATATTTGTTATCACTTCTCAATTATAGTTTATTCCCTATTTCATTTCTGCACTAGGGCAGTTTTCCACGGTGAAGCCTTGGAATTTTAGTTTCCTGTTTTTTCAGCTAGATCTATAGCTTGGTTAGTGATAATACAAAAAAAAAAAAAAATATATTTAAGCCATCTATTGGGCTGGTATGTGAGAAAGTGATCTCCCCCCCATTAAATCCTGAAATGCTGTAAGGCGTTAGCTCTTAGGTTTTGGGTTCCAACCTCTTTTAAAGCGGTAACATGATTGATAGAGTACTTGCCTTTTACTTGGGAGACCAGACATTAATACAATATGTGTATTTATATACATATTTAGGTAGATAGATGAGTATATGCATGTGTATATGTGATATATACATAGATATATATGTGTATGTGGTATATACGCTATATATATATATATATATTTATATATACATATATATATATATATATATATATATATATATATATATATATATATATATATATATATATATATATATATATATATATATATACATCGAAAAAGGGATGGAGCTGGGGGGAGATTGACTGCTCCCCGCACTCTAGTTTTGGGGTGTTTGAATGTGCATGGATGTAGTACGATAGAGAGTAAAAGATGTGAATTTGGAAGTATGTTTAGGAATAGAAGGATGGATGTATTGGCCTTGTGTGAGACAAAGATAAAAGGAAAGTGTTGGGGGGTGTTCCTGGGAGGTTGGGAAGGAAACACAATCTTGAAATTAATGTAAGTTCTATTGAGAAGGTGCAATATACGAATCAAATACAACAGGCAGGAAATACGTCGGCCTTGGGTGACGAACGACAATACAAGCACATTGTGTGATGCCCCAAGGCTGGGAGGTACATTGTTGCCATATCTTCGGGGCGTTGCCACACTTAATAATGAAATAGACATCTATGCATAATAACATTACAATATGATGCATATACACATATGAGTACATAGGGGGTGTATTTATTTACAAGAGACATATAATAAATGAGACACATAATAAATGGGAAACATAATAAATGGGAAACATCATACATTGCTTTAGGTATGATAATATGTTAACGTCAGTTAATGTAACGGTCTCACATTTTATATATCTACACCTCCCTCCCCCCTCGCGCTCGTAGTTCCATTCTCGAGCGAACTCTTTCTACTGAGTCTTTGAGATCTGCATGGGAACACTTGGGGGTTAGAGACTAAGGACCTTTCTATGTCCGTGCAAGGGGCCACAGGTAAATGGGGGAGGGGGTCAACCTCAGGCGTTGGCACTGGACGTAGAAAGCGGCGGTTACGCCACCAAACTCGGCCACTGGGAAGACGCACCTCATAGTCCCGTGATTTGCCAAAACCCATGATAACACCAACCTTTTCCCATCGATGTGATGTCGGGTCTTGGATCCTTACTGTCTGACCTATTTCCAACTTGGGAAGTGGGCGGGCGTGTTGATCGTATTGTAGTTTTACTTGTTCAGCACGGGCAGCTGCACGGCGGTCACAGTCCTCAGACTTGGCCTGCCATTCCTCTGAAAAAGACTGTGGATGAGCAGGTACACAGGTACGGAGTGGGCGGCCATACAAAATCTGTGCGGGAGAGCGGCCTGTGAAGTTTGGAATATTACGAAGTTCCAAGAGGCCTCGATCAAATTCTTCGCAGTCAATATTGCCAGAAGGTGATGTCTTGAGAATTAAGTGCTTAATGGCTTTTACAGAAGCTTCTGCATGGCCATTGGACTGCGGGTAATGTGGTGACGACATGATATGGTGGACACCCCATCTCATCATGAAATCTTGAAAGTCTTTGCTGGCGAATTGAGGGCCACCATCGGTCCTGAGACGAAGGGGAACACCGACTTCCCTGAAGTAACGACAGAAGATACGTATGGTGTTGGAAGCAGTAGTGTCTCCTTTACATGGTACCACAACAGGCCACCCAGAGAGTCGGTCGGTTACAACTAGGAATGATTTCCCGGCGACACTGAAAAAGTCAGCTGAGACAGACTCAAAAGGCCTCATAGGGTGGTCATCATTCAATAAGGGTTCCTGCTGAAGGCTAGGCTGCAACATTTGGTATGATTCACAAGCTCTGACAGTATTGGTGATGTCTGAATCAATTCCCGGCCAAAAAACAGTCTGTCTTGCACGTCGCTTTGTGGCTTCCACTCCTCGATGGCTATCATGAAGACGAGCGAGAGTACGACGGCGGAGGGCAGCAGGGACAACAATTCTTGCTCCGTAGAGAACCAGATCACCATCAGTTGAAAGGTTTTCCCTTAATTTCCAGAAAGGGAGTAACGACTGGTGTTGGTTATAACGGCTTGATGGAAATCCTGAAGTCACACAATTCACAAGACGGGTATACGATGAATCAGCTCTTGCTGCAGCTCGAAGTTCCTGAAGTGTCCTATCTGCATCTTGGGGCGTAGAATCTTCTTCGGCGATGACAGCATTGACATTGACAATATACCTGACGTGTGTTGCGACATCAGCACAAGTGATATCATCTTCTGGAGTAAGCTGACTGACTGGAGCTCGAGATAAGGCATCTGGAATGCTGAGCTGCTTTCCAGCTTGCCACACTGCTGTGAATAGGTACGGTGAAATCTTTTCCTTGAGACGCTGAAGGCGAGAATTCTCCACTGCATCAAGTGTATAATGATTGAGAATTGGGATGAGTGGCCGGTGATCAGTCATCAGGGTAAAATGCTGAAGACCAGCTAGATACAATCTACACTTAGACATAGCCCACACCACAGCTAACAATTCTAGCTCTATAGTAGCATAGCGAGACTCGGCATCTGTGAGGAAGCGGGAGCCACATTGAACTAGACGAAGTCTGCCATTACTATGGTCCTGTAGAAGGGCGTATCCAATCCCATATAGGCGAGAGGTGTCAGTCTGGAGAATTACCGGCAATGCAGGATCAAACGAGGCAAGGACTGGGGGGCTTACCAAGGCGGCCTTGACTCGACGAAATGCATCGTCATGATCAGGAGTCCAAACGAATGCTCTCTTGGGGCTCATCAGAGGTCGTAGGGGCTGAGCTGTAGCAGCAATATCAGGGGTAAATTCAGCTAACTGGTTCACTAAACCCATGAATGATCGAAGGTCAGTCAAATTGGTAGGAGTTGGATCAGCTGCTATACCCTTTTCTGAGAGCTGATATCCACAAAAGGACACTTGAGATGCAGCAACCACAAACTTGTCTCTGTTGAGGGTAATCCTGAATTTACGGCATCGAAGAAGCATCTCGTAGATTTGTTGAAGATGAGTGAAGTAATCTTCATCCGAAAGAAGTATGTCATCCACGACCTTTACACAGTTCTGCATTCCTTGAAGAGCCATATCACCACGGAGACAGAAGGCGTCCCCTGTAGCTGCAAAACCCATTGGGCCTCTGCAATGCTTGAAACGGCCGTATGGTGTAATGAAGGTTGTCAAGTGTTGGTCCTCTTCAGCAAGTGCCATCTGCCAATATCCACATAAGGCATCTGCTGTAGTGAAATACCTTGCCTTTGAATTAACACTACGGATGGCAGCGAACGGAGTTGGAGAAGGGTGGGTTGGTCGGGACACTTGGCTATTGAGCTTAGTGAGGTCAACAGTGATACGGACACCTGAGTCCTTAGCTACTACGACGAGTGGATGGCACCATTCTGAAGGTTCATCACCGGCAGGCTTGATAATTCCTTGGGTTACCATGGAGGCGAATTCTTCCTTAACTTGATCGCGGAAAGCAAAGGGTATCTGGCGTGGAGTGTGGACAGCAAAGGGTACTGCACCATCCTTGAGGTGGATCCTCATTGGAGGACCAGTCATCGGCTGGAGTGGTGTTGTCTTGAGGTCTTCTTTGGTGACGAGAACATCCTTGAACTCCCGTAGAAAAAATTCTCTTGCCTCAGTAGGGGATGTGGTAGCAGAAAGGGGCAATTCCTTGCATCTTTTGACATGCTTAACTTCCAATATTGGCTTGGGAAAGTCAGGAGAAATAATTGCTAATTCCTTACAGTGGCTGTAAGACAACAATGGAGTTTGGACACCGTCATGAACCTGTATAACTGCAGAACAGGACTGCTTACCCAGCATAAGAGTAGCTTGGAAGGTACCCAAAGCAGGTGTCATGGCTGAACCGTCGGCAGTTAGAGATACAGTTGTAGGAAATGGCTTCAAACTACTCCTAGGCATCTTCAGTAGGTCAAGATGCTGGGGTCCTACCACGGAGACTTCGGCGCCTGCGTCAGGTAACATCTGAATTCGGGATGTAACATCTCCATATGTTAGGAGAACACAGACAGGCTTAGGCGACTTGCCGAAAGTTTCGACTCGACGACAGCTGGACTTCTTTACGACCTTTGATTTACCTGACGATGGGGTAGCTTTGTCACTTGAAGAGCCACCCTGTTTACTGTCGTTTCTCTTTGTCTTACAGTATTTATCGTAATGTCCCACACGGTTACAAACTCGGCATTGTGCTGCATTGGCTGGGCACTTTGGAGTCCTGTCCCAATGACCTCGTCGACCGCAGTTCTTGCAGCTGCTGTCTAGGGCTGGGCAAATTTCGGAAGAATGATGGGTACGTGCACAACACTGGCATGGATTGGCTGGTTTGGGTGGTGGGGTTGAAGAATGATTTTTACCACCTCCTTTCTGTTTCTTGTATGTTGAAACAACACGTAGCTGGGAGGTTGGTGCTCGAATGGCAGAAGTAGCCTTCCTGGCCGCCTCATATGAGCGACAAGTATTGACCACCTCCTGTAGTGAAGCTGTTGCATCAAGAGAGATGAGTTTCTGGACGAGTTCCCCATCCCTGATTCCCATGAGAATTATCATCTTCATTTGAGTTTCTTCACACACTGATGAATTCCCCGGACAGACGTCCACCTCTTCAGCTATATGCTTAAGTCGCACGTAAAAATCTGAAAAAGATTCTCCCTCAAACTGCTTACAACTTAAGAGTTCCCTTCGGCGTAGGGCTTCGTTGCGTAGACTTTTCACGTGATCCTGCAGCTCATCTAAGACCTCTTCTACTGTCTTGTCTGTGCTGGGTGGAATATCCAGGGTGTGCTCCAAGATCCTCTGCGTCTCAAGAGTGAGGCACATTCTAAGCTGAATGAGTTGCTTCTCTCTAGGTAACTTGGATAAATCCACCATGATAGAATAATCTTCCCATTGACGTCTCCATTCTCGAAAAACTTGAAAACTGGCATCTGCTTGAAGGGGAGGCGGGTTCTGGGTGATAGCTTTTTGAGGGGCAGGTATTACTGATGAACTTGAAGATGAAACAGTAGGTACTGACGATGTAGACGATGTATTGACTGAAAGGCTATGTGTGCTATCAGGTTGGGAGGTAACAGGAAGTAACCTCTGCAACAATGCTGTAAAGCGAGCACTTTCTTCCTGTCGAAGTTGTTCGTCTTCTCTGCGTCGAAAATCCTCTTCTTGGCGCCTTCTTGCATCCTCTTGTATACGACATTGTTCAAGATACTTGATGAAATGAAGAAAATCGGCTCCTGAAGCTGATGGAGGAGTTGTATAATGTGGGGTGAGTGGCGGTGGCAACTGGTACACTTCCTCCCCAATTAATCCACCGAGAGCTTCAACATTAGGATTAAATTCATCCTCTACCTCTGCTTCTCGTATATCAGTAGATTCTTCGTGAAATTCCAATTCCGACATGGTTTATTGTAAAAACATTAAAATTAACATATCAAGAAGGAATATGTAAGAAATAAACGTTCAATTTTCCACAATATTCAGAAATAATATAATTCTTACGAATATCTGCACATTATACTAAGTGTAGCGGTACGGTTCAGGTAGGAGGGGGAGGAGTCTGTTCGGCGAACAGTAGTCACTCCCCTCGGTGACGTCACGGTCAGTTGCCCGGAAGCGTTCAAAGTGACTAGATGTCAGTGTGCCGGTCAAGTTGAAATATGTGCTAAGCTCGTTCTTGTACTTAATTACGAGACACAGCACATGAGGAGGTCACTTAACAGTCACTAAGGCACACTGCACTAAAAGGGTCCACTTATAAGTCACTATGGGCAACAAACACTAGACTTAAATGCACATGAACTGCACAATAAATCCATGGAGATTCACGGGGAGAGTAATGGCGGCTGCAATCGTCGTCTTGTGTTGCTTGAAAAACTTGTAAAAGCACTGTCTTCTCACAAAATACTCACTGCACCATGTTGGGGGGTGTTCCTGGGAGGTTGGGAAGGAAACACAATCTTGAAATTAATGTAAGTTCTATTGAGAAGGTGCAATATACGAATCAAATACAACAGGCAGGAAATACGTCTGCCTTGGGTGACGAACGACAATACAAGCACATTGTGTGATGCCCCAAGGCTGGGAGGTACATTGTTGCCATATCTTCGGGGCGTTGCCACACTTGATAATGAAATAGACATCTATGCATAATAACATTACAATATGATGCATATACACATATGAGTACATAGGGGGTGTATTTATTTACAAGAGACATATAATAAATGAGACACATAATAAATGGGAAACATAATAAATGGGAAACATCATACATTGCTTTAGGTATGATAATATATTAACGTCAGTTAATGTAACGGTCTCACATTTTATATATCTACAGAAAGGGTGAAGTGATGTTTGGTGAAATGTCTGGTAGAGTGTCTGGGATTGAAAGGAGAAGAGCGAGAGAGGGTGTGGCTTTATTGCTGAATGAATGGATGACAGGTAAAGTAGTGGAATGGAAGGATATATGTGGGTAAGGGTTAGATTGGGTAGGGTATGTTGGGCGTTTGTCAGTGCGTATTGGCCAGGTAGGGAGAAAAGTAAAGAAGAGCGGAATGAGTTCTGGAATGAATTAACTAGGTGTGTAAAAGGACTGGGTAGAATGAATTATGTAGTTGTCATGGGTGACTTAAATGCTAGAGTAGGCGCTGGAGAGGTAGAAGGTGTCATTGGGAAGTATGGCTTGCCAGGTGAAAATGAGAGAGGTGAGAGACTGGTAGATATGTGTGTTGAGCAAGAGATGGTGATAAGTAATAGCTTTTTCAAAGAGAAAGATGATAATAAGTATACATGGGTAAGAGTGGTAAATGGAAGAGTAGTAGAAAGGGCATTAATGGATTATGTGTTGATAACTAAAAGAATGTTTGGAAGATTGAAAGAAGTGCACGTGTTTAGAGGTATGGCTAACGGTATGTCTGCTCATTTTTTGGTGGAAGGAAAATTAATTGTAGCAAAATAGTGGGGAATAGAGTAGGTGAATGTAAAAGGGAGCTAGTGAGGGTTGAAGAGCTAATAAAACCGGGGGTAAAAAGTAAATATCAGGAAAGGTTGAAAATGACATATGACGAAGTGAAAGTAAGAGAAACTGGTAATTTAGAGGATTGCAATTTTTTGGGGATTTCAAGTGATGTGTGTAGCAAGAAGGTTGTTGGAGGCAGCATGAGGAAGGGCAGTGAATGGTGGAATGAAGGAGTGAAGGTAAAAGTGGAAAAGAAAAAGAAGGCTTTTGAAGAATGGCTGCAGAGTAATAGTATAGAGAGGTATGAAAAATATAGAGAGAAAAATGTGGAAGTAAAGCGCAAGGTACGTGAGGCAAAGAAGGCAGCTGACCTGAGGTAGGGTCAGGGATTGGGTCATTCATATGAAGAGAATAAGAAGAAGTTTTGGAAAGAAGTGAAGAGAGTAAGGAAGGCTGTCTCAAGAATTGAAGAGACAGTGAAAGATGGAAATGGAAGGTTGTTAAAAGGAGAGGAGGCAAGGAAAAGATGGGCGGAATATTTTGAAAGTTTACTGAATGTTGAGGATAATAGGGAGGCAGATATAATTGCTGTTGCAGGTGTTGAGGTGCCAGTGATGGGAGATGAGGATGAGAGAGAGATTACAATAGATGAAGTGAGGAGAGCACTAGATGAAACGAGAGTAGGAAAAGCATCTGGTATGGATGGTGTGAGAGCTGAGATGTTGAAGGAAGGGGGTGTTACTCTACTTGAATGGTTGGTGAGATTGTTTAATATGTGTTTTGTGTTGTCAATGGTACCAGTAGATTGGGTTTATGCATGAATTGTACCACTATATAAGCGTAAGGAAGATGTGCATGAGTGTTGTAATTCAAGAGGTATTAGTTTGTTAAGTGTAGTTGGAAAAGTGTATGGTAGAGTAATGATTAATAGGATCAGGGATAAAACAGAGAATGCAATCTTAGAAGTACAGGGTGGTTTTAGAAGAGGAAGGGGTTGTATGAATCAGATTTTTACAGTAAGGCAGATATGCGAGAAATATTTAGCAAAAGGTAAGGAGGTGTATGTTGCGTTTATGGATCTGGAAAAAGCATATGATAGAGTTGATAGGGAAGCAATGTGGAATGTGATGAGGTTATATGGAGTTGGTGGAAGGTTGTTGCAAGCAGTGAAAAGTTTCTACAAATGTAGTAAAGCTTGTGTTAGGATAGGAAATGAAGTGAGTGATTGGTTTCCGGTGAGAGTGGGCTGAGACAGGGATATGTGATGTCGCCGTGGTTGTTTAACTTGTATGTTGATGGAGTGGTGAGAGAGGTGAATGCTCGAGTGCTTGGACGAGGATTGAAACTGGTAGACGAGAATGACCAAGAATGGGAGGTAAATCAGGTGTTGTTTGCGGATAATACTGTACTGGTTGCAGACACAGAAGAGAAGCTTGGCCGATTAGTGACAGAATTTGGAAGAGTGTGTGAGAGAAGGTAGTTGAGAGTTAATGTGGGTAAGAGTAAGGTTATGAGATGTACGAGAAGGGAAGGTGGTGCAAGGTTGAATGTCATGTTGAATGGAGAGTTACTTGAGGAGGTGGATCAGTTTAAGTACTTGGGGTCTGTTGTTGCAGCAAATGGTGGAGTGGAAGCAGATGTACGTCAGAGAGTGAATGAAGGTTGCAAAGTGTTGGGGGCAGTTAAGGTAGTAGTAAAAAATAGAGAGTTGGGCATGAATGTAAAGAGTTCTATATGAGAAAGTGATTGTACCAACTGTGATGTATGGATCGGAGTTGTGGGGAATGAAAGTGATGGAGACAGAAATTGAATTTGTTTGAGATGAAGTGTCTAAGGAGTATGGCTGGTGTATCTTGAGTAGATAGGGTTAGGAACGAAGTGGTGAGAGTGAGAACGGGTGTAAGAAATGAGTTAGCAGCTAGAGTGGATATGAATGTGTTGAGGTTGTTTGGCCATGTTGAGAGAATAGAAAATGGCTGTCTGCTAAAGAAGGTGATGAATGCAATAGTTGATGGGAGAAGTACAAGAGGAAGGCAAAGGTTTGGGTGGATGGATGGAGTGAAAGAAGCTCTGGGTGATAGGAGGATAGATGTGAGAGAGGCCAGAGAGCGTGCTAGAAATAAGAATGAATGTCGACCGATTGTGACGCAGTTCCGGTAGGCCCTGCTGCTTCCTCCGATGCCTTAGATGACCGCGGAGGTAGCAGCAGTAGGGGATCGAGCATTATGAAGCTTCATCTGTGGTGGATAACGGGGAGGGTGGGATGTGGCACCCTAGCAGTACCAGCTGAATTCGGTTGAGTCCCTTGTTAGGCTGGAGGAAGGTAGAGAGTAGAAGTCCCCTTTTTTGTTTTTGTTTCATTTGTTGATGTCGGCTACCCGCCAAAATTGGGGGAAGTGCCTTGGTATAAGTATATATATATATATATATATATATATATATATATATATATATATATATATACATATATATATTTATATATATATATATATATATATATATATATATATATATATATATATATATATATATATATATATATATATATATATGTGTGTGTGTGTGTGTGTGTGTGTGTGTGTGTGTTTGTGTATGTGTAGTGTGTGTGTGTGTGCAAATATGTTTATATGTATGCTTTACCCTTTTTATTGTACATTTAATTTATTTTTTATTAGTAATGTATTAATTAGAATGTACAGTAATCTAACTAGTGTACATCACTAAGGTCAATATTATTTTCATCATCAGATTTTCCTTTGTAAAGCTTTGATAACGATTGTCCTTTCATAATTTAAATAGCAATGATTACCTCCATTCGTTTAACACTAACATTCAATTTTATTGAATATCTATTGATCAATTGAAGTATATTAACTATTAATACTAAGAAATAGTATGATGTTATCTATAAACCTGCAATAATCTATTATATGTACTTCATTTTGCGGTGGCCTTAGAATTCGCTGATAATATGATCACGATTCTTTTAGTATGACACGCAAGCCGCTCCTGTAAGAGTTCATCAGACAGCTCATAGATGGCGCAGGCATGGTGATTCCAAGTTTCCTGATTATGTGTTTGAGACGAGACACTAGAGTAATTCGCATCTCTTTCTATTCCTCATTAATCATTAGCCTGAATAGTTATCAAAGAAATCTTCCACCCGTCTCTCTCTCTCTCTCTCTCTCTCTCTCTCTCTCTCTCTCTCTCTCTCTCTCTCTCTCTCTATATATATATATATATATATATATATATATATATATATATATATATATATATATATATATATATATATATATATATATATATATACATACATTATCTATCTGATTTGATTAATTATAAATGATGGCAATTTATTTTTTTTTAATATTTCGCTGATACCCAAAATGTTCATATAAAACTAATGACCTAATTCGTCTCCAGACGGTTTATTATTCCAAAGCAAACAAGTTTGGATAAAACCAAGAACATTGTACCCATATGGAGTAAGCATTAACGACAAGTTAGAGACATATGGAAACTTACCTAAAAGGGACAAGGGAAACATTAGCCTTAAGAAATATGAAAACTGAAATATTTAGTATAAATTTATTTTGGTTTATTTATTGTCAACAAAATCTAATCAGTTAATCAAAAGAAGAAAATTGTTTAGATATATTTTTTCATATAAAACAAACAAATGGATGATACAGTAACAATATTCTATGTCTTTATGAAACCATTATATGTAACAAAATCACTTAATTTGATATGAACAGTTTTCATTGTCACTTTTATGTCCAGTATTTATTTTTTCCATACTGCCTGGCTTATATGTAGCTCATTCAACCAGCTATTCCTTGTTGTCTCATTTCAAATATAATACTATAAAAAAATATAAAAAAAGACATTAATAGTGAAGAGAGCTGTGCGCTCACACTGAGAGAGAGAGAGAGAGAGAGAGAGAGAGAGAGAGAGAGAGAGAGAGAGAGAGAGAGAGAGAGAGAGAATTTTCTTTTAGCAAATAGGTAAAAATGAATCTAAGGCTTAAATATTCAGACTAGACATTACTCTCCGAATTAGAAAATATTCTATCTCTGATGATTGTCTTCTCAAAAACATTTACTGAACTTCAACGATGAACTTAAAACGTTATTATCTCTCCAATGGTTTGCTCCATTTTTTAAAGAGGTGATGATTGATCTATACCTGTTTGAGACTGTGCATCTATACCCGTTCCTCTTCTCTCCAAAACTATTTTAGACAAATCTTCAAGAAGCAAATGTGAATTCAATGACATTCTTATAGAAAAGCCGTAGTATTAAACTTTCAATTTTTTATAGTATTATATAAAACGAAGATTTTTTTTTACAAATAATTTCTTTCTCTGTAAATTTATTGATCATAATCTGAATAAAGGGTATAACAAAATCCACGACTATTAAGAACTTTATCATAAAATTTACATTAATTTATCTCACTCAAAATATCTTACTTCGCCAATTTCCATCGTATTGATATAATGCTCCAACCAAGTCTCTATACAATTGCACTTTTTAGAAAAGTAGCATTAATAAATAAAAGTTAAAACTATTTTTATCCAAGCCTCCATTTGTCGCATTTACCTACCCCACCGGACATCAGGGGTTCACGGTAGCCCAGAGATTCATGACCAAGTCGAAATCTCTCTCTCTCTCTCTCTCTCTCTCTCTCTCTCTCTCTCTCTCTCTCTCTCTCTCTTTGTTTTCATCCTACACCCAAATTCCCACCTGCGAGAGCTTGCAGGTCTAGTATCCTTGAGAAATTGGTACAAATGTTGTAAGCACTCATTGGATATATACATCCGTGATGTATATGTACTATATATCTATATATCTATCTACCTATATGTATATATATATATATATATATATATATATATATATATATATATATATATATATATATATATGTGTGTGTGTGTGTGTGTGTGTGTGTATGTATGTGTGAGTGATTATTTTATGGGAGTTGAAAATAATCATTTATGTGTAAAAGAGTGTAATGTAATCGAAGTTGATAAAGAAAACAATGACTATTAAATCAAATTGATTGATTTGAAATATTTGGGCATACTGGCATCGAAGGTCATTGACGCCGATATCAAATCAAAGCTGTTTACACTACCATTCTTGTTTAACGCTGGCACAGGCTGAATTAAATGTTTTATAAAATCTTCCTATGTGTTATATTCATCTTGATTCCTAATCACGATGCCATGGGTGCGCAGTGTCTATATTTGAGGGTTTGGTATGTTCATTTAACGTGCTTTGATGTTTTAAGGTAAACCTGAAATGTACTGTAATGGTTAGTCATGAGACTAGTGTCAGTGTTTATAATCCTTGAAAGTTTCACTACTCTGTGAGTAAATTTGTGGCCTGGAGGTTGTTAAAAAAAAAAAAAAAAAAAAAAAGACATACGGACACAAAGACAAATATGGGGGAAAACATAACCTCCTCCCAACTTTGTTGACGAAGGTAACTACCCACCAATGTTTCTGTTTCCTCCAACAGATCATCCTAGCTGGTTCTCTGCATTTGCTCAAGACCAAAAGAATATAACAGGGCAACCCACCTATCATTATGGGCGCAGATGAGCAGTGCTTCTGACTAAACAATCCAATAGACTCGCAGCATTGACGTCATTGTTAGGGCAACTTCTATATAGTCAGTCCGTTAACTATATCTCATTACCAGTCTCTTAAGGGTCACGTGCACAATAGTTGAGCATTTTCCTTTCTATTTGTTTCCAACTTGATAAAAAGAAAACTTAGGCATCACCGGTGTTCCCCCGACATCTGCTAGACGAGACTATTATTATTATTATTATTATTATTATTATTATTATTATTATTATTAATTGCTAAGCTATAACCTTAGTGAGAAAAGCAGAATTCTATAAGCCCAGGGGGTCCAACCGGGAAAATTGCCCAGAGAGGAAAGGAAATAAGGAAAAACAAAATAATTTAAGAACAGTAACATTGAAATAAATATCTTGTTTATAAACTATAAAAACTTTAACAAAACAAGAGGAAGAGAAATAAGATAGAATAGTGTGCCCGAGTGTACCCTCAAGCAAGAGAACTTTACTCCAAGACAGGGGAAGACTATGATAGAGAGGCTATGGCACTACCCAAGATGAATGGTTTGATTTTGGAGAGTTATTCTCCTAGAAAAGCTGCTTACCAAAGCTAAAGAATCTCTTCTACCCTTACCTAAGAGGAAAGTGGCCACCGAACAAAGATAGTGCAGTAATCCCTTAGGTTTAGGAAAATTTTTTGGTAATCTCAGTGTTGTCAGGTATATGAGGACAGAGGAGAATATGTAAAGAATATGCCAGACTATTCGGTGTGTGTGAAGGCAAATGGAAAATGAACCGTAACCAAAGAGAAGGATCCAATGTAGTACTGTCTAGTCAGTCAAAGGACCCATAACTTTCTGGCGGCATTATCTCAACGGGTGGCTGGTGCCCTGGCCAACCTACTACATACTACCTCTAGCTATGGTAAACAGCTTTCCAGGAGAAAGGAAACTCCAAAATCAAACCATTGTTCTCTGGTCTTGGGTAGTGCCATAGCCTCTTTACCATGGCCTTTGACTGTCATGGGTTAGTTCTTTCTCTTGAGGGTACATACGGACACACTATTCTATCTTATTTCTCTTCCTTTTGTTGTGTTAAAGTTTTTATAGTTATATAGGCGATATTTATTTCAATGCTGTTACTCCTCTTAAAATATTATTTTTTCCGTTTCCTTTATTCACTGGGCTAATTTTCCTGTTGGAGACCCTTGGCTTATAGCATCCTGCTTTTCCGACTAGGGTTGTAGCTCAGCTAATAATAATAATAATAATAATAATAATAATAATAATAATAATAATAATAATAATAATAATAATTGAGTGAATCCTGTGTTTCTCCCAGTGATTACATCGCACCTAGTCCCCATCTTTGCACCATTTAGTACATGTTTAGTGCTCTGATAGATTGATCAGTTGTCATATATTCTTTTGGTCTTGTATTTCACAGACATTAGTCTTTCGCATTTTTATTGTATCGAGGCATCTATGTAGTAGGTTCTTACAATTCTTTCAGGTTTTAATCAAGAACATGTATTGGCCAACACTGCAAACCAGTCACCAGTATTTTATCTATATATGGAACATTTGTGATCTCTTATATTTTCAATACAGGTGTAACATTTGTGAGATCAAAAACTCAAATCCTATTAGCAATTTTATCATTAGCGTACCCGGAACTACTTACATAGAATAACTGATCTCACAAATTCATCATATAGATATTCCTTGATACGCAATATAAGTCGGTATAATGAACATAAGTAGCAAAGCGTATCTATAGCCTGATGAGTCTTATTCGGTTTTTCTAGGAATTCTGTATCTAAAGATCCATTATATATAATAGTTGTGTCAAGATACTTACATTTTGAAACATTGTTAATAGGATTACTTCATTTTTACACGTTTGACAACACCAAATACTGAACACCCCTTATTCCATTGATTTTTTCTTCTTCAGTTACTGACTTTATTTAGAACGGAGGAGACGCCAATGTTTAGATGTGCAACATCTGCGTGAGAAAGATATAAGCAAACTCAAACTGGTTCATTAAATTTCAATGTTATATGAGCATGATATATCACTTTGAAATTTTGTTTTAGTGTAAAGGAAAATCTTGTTTTTTTTTAGTTATAGGAAATGCCATACATCTAATCGATGTAGAATAAAAATGACATATATATGCCCAAGCTGATAGAAAAAAAAATAAACATAGAGAATTTCATACAAAGGAAGAGATGTGAGAAAAATAACGCTTCTAGCTAAACATTAGAATGCATAAGATATTTCAAACCACATTTTAAAATGAAAGAAACCAGCTTTTAGGAATATAATCCTATTTGTAAGAAACTGCTCAATGAAAATTATCCGACATTTTATCCATCAAAACATAAACAATAATTAAGCTGCTCTTACATTCTTTGAGTTATTGAAGTAATATCTTACTTGTTTAAAACTATTGTTGGTTTTGTTTTTATTTGAACGTAAATGTTACTTTTACACGGATTTATTTCGAAAGTTTCAACTACTTTGACATAATGTGGGAACTCTTGAGGCTTGTCTTACTTTAATGCGTCTGTAACATGCATGAAACAATGTTGAAGAATATATATATATATATATATATATATATATATATATATATATATATATATATATATATATATATATATATATATACACACACACATATATATATATATATATATATATATATATATATATATATATATATATATATATATATATATATATATATTTTAATCATTCTTACTCTGAATTCATAAAAGTTCTGATCAATTTATTTTTTTCTTTATCTCAGACGTTATTGGTGGTCATTCGTGAATTGATTTTGTAGTTGCTAACAATACGTTATTTGATTTTGTAGTTGCTAGTCATTCGTTTTTTTTTTTTTTTTTTTTTGTACTTGCTAGTCTTTCGTTTATTGATTTTGTAGTTGCTAGTCATTCGTGAATTGATTTTGTAAAAATGTTTCCTATAAGATTATAAGAACACAAACCTTCTACATTGGATCCCTTTCTCTTGGTACGGCTCATTTTTCCTTTGCCTACGCATACACCGAATAGTCTGGCCTATTCTTTCCACATTTTCTTCTGTCCGCATACACCTGACAACGCAGAGTTTACCAAAAGATTCTTCTTCGTTCAAGGGATTAACTACTGCGCTGACATTGTTTGGTGGCTACTAACCACTTGGTAATGGTAAAAGAGACTTTATTTATGGTAAGCAGCTCTTTTAGGAGAAGGACGCTCCAAAATCAAAATTCTTTAAGTCTTAAGTAATGCATAGCCTTTACCATGATCTCCCATTGTCTTGTGAGTACATTCATGCTAGCTATTCTATCGTATTTCTCTTCCTTTTGTTATTTTTATCAAATTTTCATCATTTGTATTCTAAAGATTTATATTAATATTGTTACTCTTCTTAAGATAATTTATTCTAATTGTTCATTACTTATAGTTTATCTATTTTCTTATTTCCTTTCCCCACTGGGCTGTTTTCTCTTTTGGAGCCCCTGGGCTTATAGTATCCTGCTTTTCCAGCTAGGTTTATAGCTTAGCGAGTAATAATAATAATAATAATAATAATAATAATAATAATAATAATAATAATAATAATACCATACACACCTTATCATATACACGCTAATTTAATATTGATATTAATCCGTTAAAAAACTTTTTCTCTATCTGTAATTGTCGTTTATGAACATTTTATCTTTAAAAAATATGTCTCTTCAGTCTTTTCACTAGTTATATCAAAATTTTGATTCTGCTTTTTATAACAAGAAATATTGTCTGAAGAATGTTCCTTGTGTAATTCAAGTAAAATCCCATTACGGAAATGTCTAGACGAGGAGGCAATGGATCTTCAAAGAAATAGTGCTGTAAT
Organism: Palaemon carinicauda; assembly: GCF_036898095.1. Lineage (NCBI taxonomy): Eukaryota > Metazoa > Arthropoda > Malacostraca > Decapoda > Palaemonidae > Palaemon > Palaemon carinicauda. Next base: position 56,377,743 of record NC_090731.1, read on the forward strand.
GTTACTACTATTAGATTGTGCAAACATTATACTTTTCAGAAAAGAAAAAAAAAATCATAAGGGAGTAATGAAAGGATTTACAAAAGATTTTTATTTCAGAGCAGGATTTTCTTCCTCTCTGAAGTTTTGTAGCGTTCAAAGTTTTCAAAAACATAACAATTAGGATTATTCTAAATGCGTTACGTAATTCTCGGCGGCAAAAGTGACAGAAACAACATGAAATCAAAACGAAACAACAGAAGGAAAGAGACGAAAAGATCCCAAGAGTTGAAACTTTGGTAAGTCTGTCTGGCCCTTTGGTTCAGCGTTGACATAAAGTTGGCGCGATTTGGGGTTAATTCTCACACTTTGTGAAGTCCGACATTTATGGCCAATAAAGAGGAAATGTGAGCTTGGTTTGTTGACGTTAAAAATTGCCGGGCAGTATATTAACCCATAGAGGACATACAACGCATACTTCAATTGCCGTAAAAGGAATTACCTCGGATTCGAGTTACATCTTGGAGGAGCGAAAGGCAATCTTCTTAATTCGCAGGATTGGGGAGGGAAAAAGGAAGGAAGGAAACTAAAACGGCAAATAGAGCCAATAAGAAGAGCAAGTGTGTTTTTCATACGTCAATCCATTTTTACATTCGCTTTAACATTACAGAAAATTGTCTTTACTGTTATATATATATATATATATATATATATATATAATATATATATATATATATATATATATATAAAACAGTGAGAGATGGTTTTTCCAGAAATACTTACAATTTCAGGTTTCTTTAGGGTGAGTTTACCAGTCTCAGGCCGAGCCACAAAGGAAACAAAGAATAATAACAACGTAAATCAGCTACCATGAATGAACGACCTGTGGTATAGGGAACACGTTGCTGATGTGTATAGGTGTTATGTTTGTGCATGGATTTGTTTAATAGCAAAAATCATGATACTGTGACGGGAGTGTAGGAGGCATAAATATAAGACGAGCTCCCGAACAACAAACTACAGTATATTTAGGGACAACTCAGATATCTATAGGCCCCAACTGGTCACACAAGGGTGACAATTACGTACGTACATTCAACGGGTCTTATCAATAAGGTTGGCATTGACATTAAAATTTATTATAATACTGGTAATGAAAACAGAGTAAGAATAGTGTGACAAATTTGGGACTAGATGATAGTTATTGCACTGAAGATAATTTACTGAGGGCATTCTTCTTTAAATGTAATCGCGCTGTTTGCTGAACATGCATTATATGGCTCCCATTGAAACAGAGATGCATGTGAAAAGGATAACCTACACTAGAGGCACACTGTTGGCTAGTTGTCTTGCAGAAGATACGCAGTTTTTAGGCAGTCAGTGGTGATCTGATCCTCTTTTCCACAAATCTTGAGGAGGAAAGCTCTTGAAGGAATGGTGGATGACAAGAAATGGGTACATATATGGACCCATTAGCCTTGCTTTGTAAGTGTCGTTGCCCATGGTATCGTGTGTTGCAATGTATAGGTCTTCAAGTATGCGCTGCTTTTTATGGGCTTTTAAGTCCGATGGCAAGGGTTAATTTTCACCACAGGCTGTCATAGGTGCTGGAGATCATCGAAGGAAGTGGTGGATGAAAAACATTTTACGGGGATGTCCAATTGATCGCCACATACCATTTCAGTCGCATAGACTTCCTTGGTGTCCTTGGGAGTGGTCTGCAGTCCGAGGAAGATCCAGGGAAGATGTGGAAATCAGATGTAGTCGGTGTAGTGGAACATCAAAGCTGGTTTAAGGCTACAACGGAAATGTTTCACCATTCCGTAGGCTGTAGGGTTGCAAGTGTTGGTATGATGTTGGATGAAAGTAAGGTTGATAATGCCTCTTTGATGGGGATGGCTTCAGACTAATGTGTGGAGACATCAATGACTGTAGAAAGATTAAGGTGTCCTTGTGACAACTACCTCAACGTGGGTGTGGGCATAATGACGCTGAGATTGATGAAAAGTGCACACACCTGATTCTGTGTGTCGATGCAATTTTAAAGCTTGACATGAAGAACAAGTTTGAACCCAATCCTTGACCTCTTTAGTAATGCCCTGCCATATGAACTTCGATTTCAGTGGCTGTGCAGTAGACTGGCGAGGAGGTGTGAGAGGCCCTGGATCAATTGAAACACCTGTTGGTGCATGGAGTCATGTATCCATGGGTGTGGCCTACCAGTACTGACATCATATAAGAGGGAGATGCTGGAGTAATCGAGGATGACGTCATTCCAATGGAGAGATGTGCAGGATTTCCTGCAGATTTGGTATTAGGGGTTGTTTTTTGGGGCTTCTTCCAAGGTCTTGTAATTCATTCCCAGGGGAACAATGACCGGTGTGATTTTAGATAGGGCATCACTGAGGGGATTCAGTGTTGGATTATTGAGTGAATGTGTTGACGGCGTTGTTTAGGGTGCTGGCATGAGGGGGCTTTTGTTGCTCAGCTTATTTGTCGTGAGAGGGGCGTCAATATCCTACAGCATTCACCTCAGTTTCAGTCTGTGTTGTATGGTCATCCTCTTCATTAGGAGTGGAATTTTTGATGGAGGTCTTGGTGGTGGGAAAGTGGATTAACATAAGGGCATTGACTCTAATCATCAGGTCCTTCATGGGCAAGGTGTCGACAATGGGAAGGGAGGTTTGCACAGGTTCTGGTAGATATTGTAACCAAAGGGCATGAAGTAGGATCACTTCACGAGGAAAACGGTCGGCAGAACCCTGAAGGCGAGCAGTGCTGATCATTTCTTTGAGTGCCATCGAAACCTTTTGATCCCACAACAGTTGTTCAGAGAGCTGAAAAATCATGGCTATACAGAAGGCTGGCGACAGTGAGAACTGATCCAGGGGTCATTATTTCAGGTCATCGTACTACATGCAAGTGTCCCTATGCTAGCAAACTCAATCAGAGATTTCTGGGAAGGTGTTATTGGGATTGCAGCGAGGACATATTCTGCTTGGTTCCTTGAGTGTGTCACACCCTGTATACGGAACTGAACCTGAGCATTATGAAACCAGGCCAATACATCTATGCTGGCAAAGGGCGGGAGTTGTTCTGTAGCAACATGGCCAGAAGAGTCATGATCTATGGTGGACATAGTCGGAGGATTTGACAGATGAATTTTGAGCTGGGAGGCAGGTTGGATATTCGAGGCACTCCACAGGTCACCAGTGTCACGGAAAGGATGGAGGCATAAATATAAGACGAGCTCCCGAACAACTAACCTTTTTTGCAGACAACATAGGTATTTATATACCCGCAAGTGGTCATATAACGGTAACAATGGCATGCGTACATTCAACAGCTTTTGTCAATAAGGTGGATATTGGCATAAAAATTGAAAATAGAATAATGGTAAGAAAAGAAAGTTCAAATTAACATGTTACATTTAACGGCATTTGTCCTTTAATTTGATTGGAGTCAGATGGCAGTTACTGAGTGCGTAGATGAAGAAAGCGAAGGAAGGGCAGTCTTCTTTATTTGTGAGAGCATTGCTTGCTGTAATACAACACAATACACACTTCTTAACCGTCAGGATGAACTTTGTACACGGTACTCTTCATGAATGTAATAGCAAACAAATGAAATATGATATCAGGCACTGCGTATGAAACTAACATATAATTCCTGTTTTTCAAGTTTGCAACATTTAATTCTGCAATGTATTGATTAATTCAATCTTTATAATCGAGGAAAAAGTTATAAAAGGATTCAAATTAAAATGCCATTGCGTTCAAAACCAGAATTTTCCGATATGCCAACTCAATTTCCGCTAACTTGTGATGAGATTATCAAATAAATCGGAGTCTACAGAAAAAAAAGCATTTTACTAAGAAAATTCATACTGTTAATTGATTTAGTTACAAAAGTTTCTAATGATAAATATCTGGTTAAACAATTCATTATATGCGCAATGTCATAAGCTTACGCAGTGATGGAACTGTTTCTTTCCTTTCACTATAATGTGATTGTTAATACAAATTTTAGTATTGTATGTGATTCATCGGCACGAAAAGAAATTCTAACTTATATACGTCAGATAAGGGAATATGAGATCGCGAAAATTATGATCGGTAAATATAAAATCTAGGGATTACTAAAACCGACACAAACCATACGTTCTTGGACCCCATTTCGTCCTCTTTTTACACATTTCCCTCCATCATTCACATTCATCCCTCGTCTTAGACATATAAAGTATCTATCTGTTCGTCTTTCTTTTTCGCTTTTTTTACTCCATTGCACTCGTCTCCAGACATTATCCCTTCCAGAACTAATGACTAAAACTCATATACATATGTCAACAACCCCTGCCCTCTATCTATTTTTCCTGTCTTTGCTGGAAACACAAAATTGTGCCGATATGGTTTCTCTGGACAGCAATGCGTCAGTAAGGTGAAGGGTTTCAGGATTCATTGTTGATTATTCTGAGAGGAAGGGCCACTCACCAATCCTTGTGATTTCATAATGGCGAAGCAATCTGGATGGTAGTAACTAAGGAGTTTTGTGGTTATATTAGGAGCCACAATTATTGTACATCCAAAAGTCTGACGTACAGTTAGATTCAAAAAGCCTCCGACACTCAGGCGAGATCGTCCGTCAGATGTCTTTAGTGTCACCATGGCAAAGCAGGTAAAGAGTTCCTCTCCTTACTATTTATAGAAAACAGGAGGAGCCTTGCCCGACCTCAGCAAATGCATACATATATTATAAATCGAGTTGTCATATTTCATACTGTGTTATCATTTGACATCTCAGCTATCCACAACACACGCATATAATATATATCATGAATCCGTAGAAGCATGTAAAAATTAAAGGGCGTCATAAATAAACAATTCCTTCCATTAACAGCTACATTAGCTTATTCCGACATTAGTCCTTTTCTAGCCACTGATGATAAAAGCAGTTCCATTTATGGCTTGATTCTGTAAAATAATCATAAATGAGTTATACCTGCCTAAAGAGAGAGAGAGAGAGAGAGAGAGAGAGAGAGAGAGAGAGAGAGAGAGAGAGAGAGAGAGAGAGAGAGAGTGTGTGTGTTACATGGACTTTGGATATCAAAGAATTTTTAGTCAGAGAGAGAGAGAGAGAGAGAGAGAGAGAGAGAGAGAGAGAGAGAGAGAGAGAGAGAGAGAGAGAGAGAGAGAGTGTGTGTATGTGTGTGTGTTACAAGGACTTTGGATATCAAAGAATTTTTAGTCAGAGAGAGAGAGAGAGAGAGAGAGAGAGAGAGAGAGATGGATGACTGTTGTTGAATTTAGTACCCGACCATTATATAAATTCCTTTTTTAGACGTTCACGTACATCAAAATTTTGCTATGTCTTGATTATGTATACTTCCGATATTGTTTTTCAAAAATTATTGTAACATTCTTCCAAAAGCTCATCGGTATTGTTCAAGTGCTATTTTGAATGCTAAGGACTTTCGTCTAGATATTCATAGATTGCAACATGTTGTAATACGTAAAGATACTTGACTTTAAAATACTTCCCAAGTCATTCTGATTCAAGGGGATGTGCCACCTCAATCTTTAGACCGTGAGCCACTTGTCCTTTATTCGTCAAATTTCTTACATCCCCTTTTCAGAGAGCCTTACCGTCTCATCGCCTGTGTTCTTGGCCAAGAACGGTTAGTATTAACATTTGAACTAGAATTTCAAACAAATACAGTAAAAAAAGAAAAAAAAAAATCGGGGTTGCTAATTCAGTCTTTGTTGCAAAAGATTTATTTTCTTGATAGTTGTCGAGACCCTTGGGCAAAATTGGAGATAGTCATCACATAGTATAGATAACGGGATTATATTGTTGGGTTTAAATGCTGATTCAAGTAATGGGTTATTGAAAAAGATAGCTGTAAATAGTGAGTCGTTGTCTGTTGAGAGTTTGGAGGATGTGTATCCTTAGGGATCCTTAGACCAACATTTGCCCGACTCGAAGTGACACTACTTGGATTATTATGTTCTGTATTCCTTCACATACCACAAGTTTTCCAATTAACATGCTCATTACGAAAGTGTTCTGTAGGTTGATTTGCCCGTTAAAATCAACCAAGGTAATTTCGTTAACTGGAACAATGATAAGGGAAAGTGATAGAAATTGAATAAAAAGATAGGAGTGAAACCTTTTATTCATGAAACAGTGCTTCACAATCCAGAGTTTTCTTCTTTTTTTTTTATGGAGATTGTAAATATTAGGCTTATATTACACTGAGAATTAAAAAAAAATGCTCTAAATGCATGAATTCTGAATCCAGGTAATGAATAGCTTGTCTTGGTTTCACGCAAATTTCGAATGGTTTCAGGTTGGAGTGGTCAAGTGGTGTTTCACGTTGCCGCTACGGAGAGTTTTTTTTTTCTTTTTTCTTTTTTTCTGGAGAAATAATGAGAATCTAGAAACTAACATTGACGACCTAAGACGAGCACCGGTATTTTTAAAAATACCGAGAATGTTTAATAAATAAATGAATTAAGAATGAAAGAATGGAACACAAATATTAAAGAATAGCGACCTAACATGACTAAGGGATAAAGGAAGATGCACAGAAAATAAAATCTAAAAGAGAGAAAATTTTCAAGACTCCAAGAAGGGCATCGCTTTTCCTGTGTAATTCAATGATGAAAAGGACAATCAAACCTTTATTTTCAAGATATTTTAATATTTCGTCTTTCCATTTCCCCGCTTACTGCATCATGTGTAGAAATCATGGTTGAATTACTACCTTGATACGCTGAGGAGCTGGCATGGCCCTTGCTCGAAGACTCATAACTAGAGCTTCAAGGATAACAATGTATTTTTCGCTTGTTAAACGCCCATCTATCTAGATCACTTAGAAACGACGCTGTAAATGAGGACTTTATCATTCAGAGATAATCCTGTTGTAATCAAGATTATAAGAACGTTGTGCATGAAGTTAATAGGAAGTCATATTGATCTCCAAGGTCTGTAATTTTCTCAAGATAGTGCTACTAACAATTATATAATTACTGATAACTTACAGTCAACGTATTAGCATGGGAAATCATTTTGTGCTTATGCCGTCTGCGTTTACATTTTTTTCCTGCAAATCAGAGGCAATCACATTTCGAGAAAATAAGTATATCCTACTTGCATGACAAAATTCCGGAAAATTATGTCGTTCTAAAACTAAGTAATTTTTATGTGATTTGTCAATAAAAACAAATTTCTCAAAGGTTGTGATAGAATATAATACTGGTCTCATTTACCTCAATACAACTTATTTTCAACTCGATTAACTCTGATTGTATTGTAGGTGCTATGCGATCATCATTATCTATTGTATCCATCATTGATTATAGTTACGATCCTTGGTGGATTGAATCAGGTTCTTTTGAATTGATTTATTAAATTAGGATATATCAACAACAACCAAGAGAAAGAACGAATATAGAAAGAAAACTCGCAAAAGAAAACATAATTTTATCTACAACTAGTCAAAGATCAATGTTTATTGATTGATTACGTGGAAGCACAGAATTGAACAAAGAAAATCATCTGATTAAACTACACTTCAGCAAATAGGGGAACAGTCAAGAAAGCAGATAAATAATACTTAAAAGAAATGATGGTACTCTTCCCAGCAGATCTTGACGATTCAGGAACGTAGAATTTTCAGGTCTGGGCGCTTCGTGGTTGGTAATGACGACAGGGGTCAACTGGTTCGGACATCTCGGACAAGTTGTCGTAAGGCTGGTCACATCTGCTTTCAGGTCCTTACGCTTTCTCTCGTTCTCTCTTGTTCCTTCTCTCGTTCTCTCTCTCGTTCTCTCGATCTTTGAAGTTTATATACCCCTGTATGGGAGGTGCTAACTATGGACAGCAGACTCCCCTTATGCTATGGGTCCTTCCAAAACGCTGGCTCCTCGAACTGCTACAACAGACGACCCTTATGCCCCAGGTCTGCTGATCTAGGCACATCTAATTAATATCTTGACCTCAATCAACGGCGATGACAGTTTCTAGTAAGCACTAGCGGGACCTCTTCTCTCTTCTTCTTAAGAGTAGAAAATTTATATGTTTTAACATTCTTTTCTGTATTATTCTATCTACCCATGATAATTATCTATTACGCAAAGTTGATTCTTTACTTTGTTACTAATCAACCCTCCAACAATAGCAGTTTCTTTACTCTACTGCTACTGATTTACTACTAGATACTACAAATCAACTGTAATGAATTGGGTTAACAATATATGCTTGAATACTGGCGTAACGGTTAACAAAATTAGATTTAGGGATTGATACAGTGCACTGTTTCACAAGCTGTATTGAGAATCCTGGTATTTAATCACTCCACAACTGCTAAAACAGGAATGACTCCCTTATTTCTTCAGTGTCAGCTAGTCTGGGGAAGGTTTAATTCCCCCTCCCCTGACCCTTCCCCTGAAAGCAAAGACAGTAAAAGGAAGACAGGAAACCCTATCCATAAAAAAAGAACCATGCGCTTTAGCAGCTCCATCTATTGCCAACGCACTCTACTAATTAGCTAAAATAACTTTACGGGGTTTTGATATTTTGGAAGATTCATATGTTACTATAAACGTAATCCAGTAATCTAGTGATTTTCCATATATCGATATTAAATCAAATTGATCATCACGCTACCTATATTCTTTTTCATACTTACAAAGCTTGTTGCTTGTTCATTTACAAAATGCAAGTAATGGTTAGACAGCGTATTTCATGCATATATAATATTGCAAATATAACTTGTAGAATATTTGAAAAAATGCATCCGTAATAGGGCCTGTGTCTAAGACTAAACTAGGAGTGGAGAAGAAAAGTGGTGGATGGTCTAATATTGTCTTAGGCTTGTTTTTTTTTTTCAGCATTTAATGAGATTTTTATTTCTAGAGGTACAAACTTGCACTTACAGTAGTAAAATAAGGGCCACTCGAAGTGCCCTTAGCATCCCTTAGGCCCTGTTTCCATGTATAATCTCAGACTTTGATAAAGTACACATTCTTCAAGTTATAATAATTTATACATTCAATATATAACCTTAGCTTAACTTTGCATCAGTAAATGAGAGGAAAAATGCACCATTAAATGATATTTTATGTTTGAGGGTTAATATTCTATATTTAACATTATGCCTCTTGTTTTACATATAGCGACGATACTGCTACAATTGTTTTGAAGATTTAAGTTTGCGTTACCAGATTGTTAGATTCTAAATTCACCTGAGAAAGACTGAAATGCAATATAATAATGAGCTTGAATAAAAATAGAAAAACCATGAGTAGTTTTTTTCAATAATAACTCTTGTTTTATTCATAGTATAGCATATAGATGTATCATGGCTAATGAGAAACACCCATCATAGTTAGAAAAGAATGCTGGTGAAATTTGTCCGTCTGGCAACACTAACTCAAGTAAGCAAGTAGCAGACGACTATTTCATCTCCACCTGTTCCGGAAGCGGCCAAATGCTCACAGAATTCCAAGCGACCTTTCTGTCTTCCCTGTACTGTCTTTGCTTGAAAGTGTCCACTAGGCCCCTCTCCCCAAAATAATCAGTGACAAATAATGATATATATATATATATATATATATATATATATATATATATATATATATATATATATATATATATATATATATATATATTGATGATACCACATTATGAAATATGGCCACTAGAATTGTAATATTTGTATGCATTCATTGAGGTTCGATAAGGCTCTGTCCATTTCTTAGAAGTAGTAAGAAGAGCAACACTATCGGTTTTGTCATGTCGACACTAGAGACATCTGACGAACGATTTGCCACAAGTGTTGGAGGACTTTTGATGTAACTGTACATACAGAGGTCTGAGAGTCCTAAAGAATCTTTCTCAGAAACTAATTGTACATTTTTTCTCCACTGATACAAATTCTGCTGGTTTCAGATTCAACTCAGTTATGCTACAAAAATATTTACGTCGCTAATGTTATCAAAATTATCAGCAGATGCCAATATAGTTCCATCATTTTTATCGGGTTGTATTAATGAGTCATTATCCATGGATAAAATTAGATGGGTCATGGGAATATATCTATGTATTTAACGTGTCAATGAAAAATCATATATCCCAGTAAAATATCTCATTCTCCACCTTGTTTAAACCTTATCTTCTGTAATTTTAGACACGTTATTCTATTTAGGAATCATCACAAAATTCAAATTATGATTATAGGTTAAATATATGAGGTAAGTTGAAAAATTAGAATTACCTCTTCAAAAATCAGAATTTTTGGTGGCACATATTTTGATTTGTTGTAGGTTCGGGCTATGGAATTTATATAGTGCTACGTATGTAAATCTCCTTAGGTCTCATTAAAAAAATCTCTGCCTTTGTATATTTTAACTGATTTTGAATTATAAAAACAATAATTGTTAAAAAATATTATGATTAATAAGTGATTATTATAAATAATTTATATGTGCATGAATCACCAGGGTGATGGTATTCATAAAAGGAAGGGATGGAATCTCTTTTAGGAGAGAGAGAGAGAGAGAGAGAGAGAGAGAGAGAGAGAGAGAGAGAGAGAGAGAGAGAGAGAGAGAGAGAGAGATACAAGGATTTTGGATGTCTCAAAGACGTTATAGTCCGTCGGGGAGACTTAATTTGCTCTAGGGTAGAGCAATTTACTTTAAACGTTTAGAGAGTTTTTATGATCGTGTCTGACTTATTCTTGAACTTGTTTACCGAGTTACTGTTTACTACATCCGATGTATTTCCTATTTTATATGTAAAGAAATTACCGCATCGAATGGTGTTTAAAGTTTTAAAGGTGGTCGTTCATGAATGACAGTGGCAAGGAACAGTGAGATTGCCCTAGCAAGCAGGACAATACCCTAGAGACTGACCATATATTATAAGATCAGCGCCCAAGTCCCCTCCCTACCCAAGTTAGGACCAGGGAGGCCAGGCAATGGCTGCTGATGACTCAAAAGATAGACCTATAGGGTCACGCTAACCCCCTAACCTTTGCTCACAAAGATGGTAAGGTTGCACACACTAAATCTACTAACGAGTCTGAGTGGTACTCGAACCCTCGTCTGGCAAACACCAGTCAGAGACGCTTTTCAATTCCGATTTGTATCCATTAACTCTGGGGTGATTTGTGGTAAGCGTGAGTAGACTGTTGTAATCTACATTTGTTATTCCTTTAGAATTTTGAATGCCTCTATTATCTGTCCCTTTAGTCGTCGAGTTTGTATAGAGAGAGAGAGAGAGAGAGAGAGAGAGAGAGAGAGAGAGAGAGAGAGAGAGAGAGAACAAAATCCAATATTGTTAAATATTCAGCTATCTGCAGTGATGTAGCTTCTCCCCAGCTGAATTGGAGAGTTGAGTGCTCTGGCCTTGCAGCTAGATCCATGCAAATTACATGCACACGAGTATGACTCTCCAAGGTAACCACAAGATTTAGGTATGCCCTCTTTTTTGGATAACTGACTTACTATCATAATTTTCATGCTAAATAGATTACGTTTCGCTTGTGAAATGTTTTTATCATGAGTGTGCCTCTTTAAACTGTTTCAAAACAATTAGTATTTTTACAAGAATTTATGAAAATAGGATACTCGTCTGGAAACAATAGTCGCCTCATACATATACCTACAAGGCTTACTAGCATTACATCTAAACCCCCAGGCACGAGATGTCATTCTCAACTATGGCAGGATTCATGAGTTCCCCTGTATGAACGTCCTTCGTTGTAGACGCGTCCTCTCACCATCTAACCCTTTCTGAATAATATTTTTCCATTAACTTTTTGTTTTCTACTCTTTACAATTTGCCGCCCAGTTTCATTTCCCTCACCTACGCTAAGCGTTTTATCATTTATACATCTCTCCACATTTCTCATCCTATCACTTCTTTTCATGCAATGAAATATCAAGCAAGCAGCTCAGCTTAAAAGTTTTCATCGTCAACAAATCATTCCGTTCAGGGACGGTCGTGTTGTCAATTTCTCTTCATGTTTCGAGGCTTTCTATGAAGTATACCAGCCCCCACCCCCCAACAAATACACAACATAGCTTGCTAAGGTGAGGGAAAGATGGGGATCATGGGGATTTCATCATTCCCGTAATGCAGCAACTGCTCTGAGCTCAAGAAGGTACTGTTACAGCAGAAGATTGGTTTACGATATAGTGACTGAATCATTGTAACATAATAAAAGAATAGTGAAAAATTTTATATGCATTACCTTAATAAATGTTGGTAGATGCTGTATATGTTAACAACCAATCCCTGAAAAAAAAAGATAGAAATAAGCGAAATTAAGAAAATTAATCAGTTGAATGTACAGTTAGTAACGAAACCTATAAGAAGAAAAAGAAGAAGAAAAATATTCTTAAAAATAAAGATATTAGTGTTAACTCAATTTCTACTCTATTAAAGACAAGATATATCCATCTTGGATACAATTGTGTCTCATACCGGACGATAATCTTGAATAAACTTACTTCATGAAGTGTGCTAATGTTATAATTTAAAGCGAATCCATTTCAACATTTACAGTTCCATTCCGGTTTCACTCAGACTTGAGTAGAAAATATGGAAGAATTAATCGAACTCCATCCAGCTTGGAGACGCACTGAGAGAATCTATTCGTTCTGCAAATTAAAGTGATGTATTATGACAAACTATTGGCGAAGGTTTCATATCGCATGTCCTTTTCTTTATGATAATGGGTGATTTGTTTTATCAGGTTTTTACGTCCAGTGCTAATTGGCATTTTGCCTTGAATAGCTATGTGTACGTATGCCAAGGTCTTCTTGCGATTGAAATAAAGTTTTAATTGCTTAGATGTCTCACACTTCATATTCATCCTCTATTTCTAATTTTAGCTTTAATTATGGCAATTTGAATTTCTTTCCTTGGGTTGTTTCTTTGAATAACACTGTAAAGTCGATATTCTCTAGTTAAATGTCACTTAGTGATAAGTTATAGCATTAATGGCACCGGTCCATCATAATCTTCGCACATAATTGATCGTTAGTCAAGCTAATAAGTTGTATATAAACAGAATTCAGTGCAGTAAATGATGATTATATATATATATATATATATATAATATATATATATATATATATATATATATATATATATATATGTGTTTATATATATATATATATATATATATATATATATATATATATATATGTGTGTGTGTGTGTGTGTGTATGTATATATATATATATATATATATATATATATATATATATATATATATATATATAATATATATATATATATATATATATATATATACTATTACTAGATACGCTTCCATCTTAGTTGGAAAAGCGGAATGCAATGATCCCAAGCGCCACAGCAGGGAAAGAAAATTAGGAAATGACGTATAAGAGATATAATGAACAATTAAAATAAAATATTTTACGAACAGCAGCATTAAAATAAATATTTCATATATAAACTATGAAAAATTAGAAAAACAAGAGGAAGAGACAAAAGATAGAAAAGTGTGCCCTAGTGTACCCTCAAGCAAGAGAACTCTACCCCAAGACAGTGAAAAAAATACACTACAGAGACCAAACCAATACTACCCATGACTAGAGAACAGTGGAATGATTTTGGAGTGTTCTTCTCCTAGAAGAGTTGCTTATCATAGCAAAAGAGTCTCATCTACCCATACCGAGAGGAAAGTAGTCATTGAACAATGATACAGTGCAGTAGTTAACACCTTGAAGGAAGAAGAAATGTTTGGTAATCTTAGTGCTGTCATGTGTATGAGGACAGAGGAAACTGTAGAAAGAATAGGCCAGACTATTCTGTATAGGTTTAGGCAAGGAAAAATAAGTCGTAATCAGAGAGAGAGAGAGAGAGAGAGAGAGAGAGAGATCCAATGTAGTACTGTCTAACCAGTCAAAGGACCCAATAGCTCTCTAGCGGTAGTATCTCAACGGGCGGCTGGTGCCCTGGCCACCCTACTACCTATATATATATATATATATATATATATTATATATATATATATATATATATATATATATATATATATATATATATATACACACACCCACACACACACACACATATATATATATATATATATATATATATATATATATATATATGTATATATATATATATATATATATTCATATATATATATATATATATACTATATATATTATATATATATATATATATATATATATTTGTGTGTGTGTTGTGCATACGCTTATATGTATGCCTATATACTACACATAGCAGGTTCTACGCATATCGTATGAACACAGTAATTTTCGTTACTCTTTAATAACTGAGCCGACTTGTAAACGAAATCTGGGATCCATGCGATCTTGCTTGCTTGCTTGTTAGATTGCCCCAAAAACAATGTTGGGGCACGGGCTCCTGCATTGGAAGCCAGTAATTCTGCGGTCTCAAAAATTCAGACCCTGAGCTCTGTACTACTTTGCCGCGTCAAGCATATACTGTAGTTACAAGGTGAAATTATTAGTTCTCTTAATGTAAGGAAAAGGGATTTCCCAAGAATACTTTCATTCGTAGGTTTTTAAAGTAATAAAGTCACGAGAAAATGGTACAATCCAAATTTTCTCAACCAATTACTATTTTTTTTTCATCACTCCAATATAACACTTGATCTATTTTTTTCAACAGTAAATAGTTTTTATGCCTGTAACCCTAACAGGAACTACCAATGTAGTTCGTGGAGCAATTTCAATTTAATGTCAAATGTAACCATTGTCATATGTAAGAGGTATTCTTTGAATGAAACTTTAAGTGATTCCAGCCCACAACATTGTCCTATATTGTTCGATAACAAGATCATTGGCGATGTCCTTTGATATTCTTCTCCATCTTATTGTTTGGGTAACAATGGTTGATATGAGAACCCTTAAAAATTCTTTCCAGTTTGCTGTTTCAACAGATTGCCCCTTTCTGAAGTGAGTTGTATTAGTAGGAGAATCATAAAGAGGCATTTTCGGAGAGGGTGGGGGAAGGGTCAGCGTCGTATTAACAAAAGCGTTTGGATACGGCGATTAAAAGGAGGGTCACGTTTATAGCAGAGGCACTCTTGGGATGCCAATCTTGATTACCTGTGAGAACTAGGGGAGTGCGGAGGTTGGGGCAGAAATAGGCCTATGGAGAGAGAGAGAGAGAGAGAGAGAGAGAGAGAGAGAGAGAGAGAGAGAGAGGAGAGAGAGAGAGAGAGAGAGAGAGAGTTGCAAGGATTTTGGACGTCTCAAAGACTTTTAGTCCATCCGTGGAGATTCCATTTGCTCTTAGGTAGAACGAATTAGTTTAAACGTTTAGAGAGTTTTTTACGATTTTATTCTTGAATTCGATTTTGCCGTGTTTACTGTTTACTACATCTGCAGGTAGTCTTTTCTATGTAATTGCTCTTTTGTATGTATAGAAATTACCACATTGAGTGGTGATTATTTTTAATTTCAGTTTGTATCCGGTACCTCGAGCCTGATTATTGCTAAACATGAAAAAGGTTGTAGTAGTGTACATTTATTATTCTATTAAGAATTTTAAATTTCTTTATTAGCTGTATCTTTTGTCGCCGAGTATGTAGATCAAATAAGTTCAAA
>NC_090731.1:56393859-56398859 GCF_036898095.1 Palaemon carinicauda
ATAATAAGTTAGAAAAACATTTCATGCTAACTAAATATTGCCATGCTTTTCATAAAACATCCACTCTCCATGAACTATCTCTCTCTCTCTCTCTCTCTCTCTCTCTCTCTCTCTCTCTCTCTCTCTCTCTCTCTCTCTCTCTCTCTCTCTCTCTCTTGATTTGCATCTCGTTGATATGAGAGCAGAGGCAGGGACATGGTGTTTCAGTCTTTTCTTGTATATTATTTCGAATGCTGGAAAACTTGCAACTTCTGGCTAATTGAACGAGTTGCTCACCGAAGGAGAAACTGACTTTGACGAAATGAAGAGTTTAAGATATCGTTCCTTAGGGTGAGGTAAAATAGTCTAGCCTTTTTATACTCTCTCTCTCTCTCTCTCTCTCTCTCTCTCTCTCTCTCTCTCTCTCTCTCTCTCTCTCTCTCTCTCTCTCTCTCTCTCTCTCTCTCTCTCGGTATATGGCATAGCTATGTTGCTCAATATTTGCGAGTCACAGTTATGATCAGGAGAAAGATATAACTCGAGAAAAAAAAAATGACTTGAGTTGCTATTCTTGCTCAATATTTTGTATACCATGAAGAGAATCTTCCATCATCTGAGAGTGAAATCAATTCAAAATATATTCAAAAGATTTCCCCTCCTCTCTCTCTCTCTCTCTCTCTCTCTCTCCTCTCTCTCTCTCTCTCTCTCTCTCTCTCTCTCTCTCTCTCTCTCTCTCTCTCACATAAAATAAAACAAAAGTCTAAAGAGACCAGATATAATAAATTCATTATTCATGCAAATCGGGCTCATGTAAGCAATTAAAGTATTTTGTTGGTTTACCGCTTTTGCTGCTAATTTGAATAAATATCTTTCACTTCTTCCAATTAAAATTTAGATATCAGTCAAATAGTAAATATACATTTTCCTAAAATTAATCTCTTTGAAAGCTCATAAAGAAGAATTACGATAATTGTCATTTACTTGTACAAATAATCGAACTTCTAACTGTATTTTCAAGGTCAAACTGCATTCAAGTATGTTCATTTGTTCAATATTCTAATATGATATCATCATCCACAGATCCAATATATTTCAAAGTAAATGAATCTAAAATAAATATGCAGTTTTTTTACCAAATTATATGACATTTTATATTTACTACAATAGCTTGTCTTGATAAGAATCCTTTTTCATATTAATTGCGAGCATTGAGATACTTGTGGGCCTGCCATGAGCATTGTAAGGCAACAGGGGAATATAATTTGATTAAGAAATATATCGTAGAAATTATAAATCTATAGGGTGTGACCCTATCTTTTAATGTATGTAATCGTCAATTAGTTAAGATCCGCCTAAATTCATGGACTTATACCTGTATGTAAATCTTAATTATTTTGCAAGCATAAATATTTATGTTATTATTTATTTTATATTGCTGGTATATTGGAAAGTCACATAATGTTATTATAGAGATATATGTAAACTAATTTATTAAATAATGCTGCAAAGAGGAAAGGAGATCATGAGCTGAACACTTGTAGGTTAAAATTGAAACTAAGAAAAAAAAAAAAAAAGAGAAAAAATGTATCCAAGCCAAGTAGACTGAAGAAAGGAGACTGTAGGTATACAGTCATATTATCACATCCACTTTATATAACGAAGGTCTCAGGAAAGTATAAAAAAATAGGGAATTGTCATGATAAAATATGGAATATTGGGCCAAGAAAAAAAAGGGAGTGGGAGGCAGCGGCCATAATCATCTATAAAGTTATACCCTTACTTATGATAAGTAATAAAATCAATTATGGATGGAACAGCAATAACCGTCCATGGAAATGGACGAAAAGAAAGAATAATCAATTTGGCGGATTAACTGAGCCACCAAATTAATTTTGATTCGCATGCAATAAACTTGTTTAACTGCAATGGAAGGGAGTTCTAGAAATGTCATTTTGGAAATAAGCTCTTACAAAAAAGATTTACCAAATATCAAAATACTGAGATTTTTCAGAGAAGAACAAGAAACGCGTTAGCTTTTCCTGGATTCCTCTTTGGGTTTATCTGAATGATTTTCCTTTCCCCTGTATTGACCCACGAGCTCAAAACCGACATTTGACAGCGGTTGAAGTGAGGAAATTTGGTTGGGAAAACTTTCGATTTTCTGGAATATTCACAAATTTGATTCTAAAAATAGGCTGATTTGGGAATAAAACAGAATGAGCAAAGATCGTGATTAGAGTAAACAATAAAGTTGAATGTACAGTAAGTGTTTTCGTAAAATAGTGCTTGTGTCCAAGTCGCTGCAGAGAGTCTCCTGATCAATGCCATTTCATATATAAATGTTTTTTTTTTTTCTTTTTTATTCTTTCAAAATATGCAGCTATATTTGAATCGATTTTATACCGTCTTCATTTCCTTCATGATATATTTCTCTTATGGCGCATTTCTATTCCCTTCTTTCTAGGCTGTTTATTTTTTTCGAAATATGCAGCTATATTTGAATCGATTTTATACTGTCTTCATTTCCTTCATGAAATATTTCCATTATGGCGCATTTCTATTCACTTCTTTCTAGGCTGTTTATTTTTTTCTTAATGTATAAGAAATAACAAGTTCTTGGCATGCTCCTTTAGAATCTAAAGACTCCTGATTCTTCTGATTATAGAATGAATTTCAGTCTTGCTAAGGAAATAATATGTAAAGAATTATTCTTAAGGCCTTTCTTTCATAAAAATAGATTCCGGAATATACCGTTTAATAAATACATTCTTGTCTTAATATGCAATTTAAAACATCCACAACTAAAGAGTTTTAAGTAATTTCTTTTCATGTAAAAGGAATAAAGTTCTTCCTATTTTCATCCTCACCTTACTCCAGTGATCACAATCAGCGGCCACTCTCGAGTCTTTGTTTGTTCCAAATCAATACGAACTTTAATGGCCTGTAACAGTTTCCTAGTTCCAGTCTTATCCTGGAAAGAATGAACCTCCTTCCTCTTCTATTTTCTTTCAGATACTGCAGCTTCTAGAGTGATAATCTTCACAAGAGAAAAGCCCAGCATTTTCCCCTCTTTGTTCGCCTCCCGTTATGTCTCAGAACTTTATCCCTCTTCTTTTTATGTCAGATAAACAGTACAGAAAACATTGCCCTTAAAGTTGAACTCTTCGGCTGTGCCCACTTTTTAGAGGTTCGTATGAAAATAGGGTATTATAGTCATTCCTTTTATTTTCTCTCTCTCTCTCTCTCTCTCTCTCTCTCCTCTCTCTCCTCTCTCTCCTCTCTCTCTCTCTCTCTCTCTCTCTCTCTCTTATATATATATATATATATATATATATATATATATATATATATATTATATATATATATATATATTGGTAGGTAGTAGGTTGGCCTGGGCACCAGCCGCCCGTTGAAATACTACCGCTAGAGAGTAATGGGGTCCTTTGACTGGCCAGACAGTTATACATAGGACCCTTCTCTCTGGTTACGGTTCTTTCCCTTTGCCTACACAGACACCGAATAGTCTGGCCAATCCTTTGCAGATTCTCTTCTGTCCTCATACACCTGACAATACTGTGATTACTAGACAATTCTTCTTCACCGAAGGGGTTAACTACTGCACTGTAATTGTTCAGTGGCTACTTTCCTCTTGGTAAAGGTAGAAGAGACGCTTTAGTTATGGTAAGCAGCTTTCTATGAGAAGGACACTCCAAAATCAAACCATTGTTCTCTATTCTTGGGTAGTGCTATAGCCTCTGTGCCATGGTCTAACACTGCTTTGGGTTAGAGTTCTCTTGTTTGAGGGTACACTCGGACACACTTTTCTATCTAGTTCCTCTTCCTGTTGTTCTGTTAAAGTTTTTATAGTTTAAATTGGAAATATCTATTTTGATATTGTTACTATTCCTAAAATATTTTATTTTTCCTTATTTCCTTTCCTCACTGGCCTATTTTTCCCTGTTGGGGTCCCTGGGCTTATAGCATCCTGCTTTTCCAACTAGGGTTGTAGCTTAACATTTAATAATAGTAATAATGATATATATATATATATATATATATATATATATATATATATATATATATATATATATATATATATATATGTATATATATATATATATATATATATATAATATATATATATATATATATATATATATATATATATATATACATAACTTCCTGTGTGTCTTAACTATATGGATTTTGGAAATTTTACTGATTTTTTTCGGAATATCACTCTTATTTACAATTAATTTCACAGATTAATTTAACATTTTGAGATTTGATCCTTTTCTGCTTTATTTTGTAAGGTTTTATTCATATCGTTATCTTCGCCTTAAACCTTTGTCAAAGGATTCTAGTGAAAATCTATAACTGATAATTTATTAATTTTGTTTTTTTTTAATATGGCATCAAATCTGATGCCTCAGTAATGTTAACATGTTTCGAGCAATAATCTTCGGATTTTTCCGCGTGAACCCATTTGTTGAAGAAGCGTTCATTACATTCATTTTATCACTATATAACTGCTGTGCGGACTGTTGTTGCTGGAAATGGTGGAGTGGAAGCAGATGTACGTTAGAGAGCGAATGAAAGATGTAAACTGTTGGTTGCAGTGAAGGGAGTGGTAAAGAATGAATGAATGTAAAGAGAGATCTGTATGAGAAAGTGACCATACCAAGTGTGGCGTATGGATCAAAGTTGTGGGGAATGAAAGTGACGGAGAGACGAAACTGAATGTGTTCCAGATGAAGTGTCTGAGGAGTATGGCTGGTGTATCTCGATTAGATAGGGTTATGAAAGAAGTACTGAGGGTGAGAATGGGTTTAAGAAATGAATTAGTAGCTATAGGGGATATGAATGTGTTGAGGTGGTTTGGCCATGAAGAGATAATGGAAAATGACCGTCTGCTGAAGAAGTTGATGAATGTGAGAGTTGATGGGAGAAGTTATAAGAGGAGGGTTTAGGAAGGCCTAGGTGATAGGAGGATAGATGTGAGAAAGGCTGAAGAGCGTGTT
>NC_090731.1:56406359-56411359 GCF_036898095.1 Palaemon carinicauda
CAACCGGTTGATAAACTTAACCCAATCCCCCATAGTTATTCTAATATTAATAAGGTTTTATTTAGTAAGGATTATGAACGTACACTGCACTCCACAGATTCTAAAGCTTTGTACTGTCCCAAAATCTTTACGCACTTTAGTTTCTTCTGCTACTGAACCCTAGTCAACCTATAAGACAAAACTAGATTGTGAGGCAGATGACCAAATGGTTTGTCTTGATCATATATAATTCCTTTTGCTAAAGCAAACGGTGATCCCCATTCTCATATCACAAAACTTATGTGTATGTAGTAGATGTCTTGGCATATTGAATGATTTCCTTAAAATTCTGAGAGGTGAATTAAGTTACAACTAATTTGGATAATTTTCATTATGTTTCAGACGACAATGTTCGCTGTTCCCTTGCAGGCTCGGCCACTAGTTAGAGAGGGCTTAATCACAGCTCTTTCCCCATACGTTGTAAGTATGAAGGACAAGAGAGTATCTCTAAAATTCTCCTGGCCTTGGTCAGTAATTGTAAGGAGCCTGTATAAATCCTAAACTAATACATGTCTGCTTGTTCCTGCTGCTATTTTCTTTTCAAGTAGTAAACAAATAGAGAAATCAGCTGATGTTCACTTGAATTCTTCTGCTGGACAGGAAAATAAGGAAGAAACTCAGAGTCAGACGATGAAAAATAGGAAGCACTACCCTTTCTATATTTGCGTAACTTTATTGCTGAAATATATCCTGATAATGGTTTAAGGTCAGTTTGGAAGTATCTTTTCCTACCAAAATGGATAAGTTGCTACTTTGAATGAAGTTTACAAATCTTAACTCTTCAATTTCGGTATGAAGAGATTCAACGAATTGATTTGGTTCAGGAAAAGACTGGAGACTCAGGCTTACGTTTAGTGCTTATACACACTCTTAACACAGAGACGTCTAACACGGAGACGTGCTAATTTTTATAAGTACCAACTACGTGACTTCACGATTTAGTAAACAGTCTTCTTCTCATTTTGCCTCATGAAAGAAAAACTTTAAATTCAGAATATGCATTAAATGGTTATAACTTTCAGTTAAAATGACCATGTGCTTTAACGTCTCATCAAACAAATCAGTAAGTTTTAACTAAACTGAGTCATTTTCATGTATAATATTAATCGATTGTCGTCTAACTTCGTTATTGAATATAATGGCATCTTTAAAGTGCATTCATTACAATAATAAATGAAAATCGTTTATGCATGGTCTGCCAGATAATTGACTATGTGTTAAGTGTTATTGAAAGAATTTACTGAACAACTATTTCTAGTGTTTTAGTATTTATTTGAGCAGAGAAGGCTACACACATGGTTCATAAAATATGGGATTGTATTTAACATTAATTTAAGAATATATCAAAATTATCAACCATATCAAAAGCAACATACTGTACTGTATATACCACTACGCCAAATTTCCTCCTTGCTACAGGCTAACAATTTGGCTTATGTTATTTTTGAATTGTAATGCTTGTGATACATGGGGTTCTCCAGTTTTATATCTTTTGTGGCAGCTTTGCTTGCTATATTATTTATATATTTGTATAATAGAAGGGATAATGACAATGAAACTCCTCTACCTTTCCTGAACACAAATGGCAATGTACTTGAACAAAACTTGATTTCTTTGTTAAACTCCTAGATAATGGAAATTCTGGCTATTCACACCTAATGCCAAACTTAACTTAACTCTCCTAAGGTCAACATATTTTAATAGCGTTTCAGTAAGGATCTAAAAGTAGGCTGTACTCTACAGATTCCAAAGCCTCTGTGATGGAGCCTAGAGAGGGTTATGAACTCAAAGGCAGGAAGCAATCGACTGAGTTGTTTATTAGGGAACACTCTCCTTTATATACAAAACCTCAAGGCAACAGGACATATCATGTTCGAGAGACAGACAATGTCACAGAACTAAACCGGAAACATGATCATTCAGGTTCTTTTTAGTGCGAGGGAAGAGCGCAGATACAAACATAATATATACAAAATAATTATGTACAATTGTGTGACATACGGTTGGTACATGGCTCCCCCTCTAAAAAGGACATACTGAACATGTTAAATAGGTGTCCTGAATCTGGAGAGGTAGTAGTAAAAAACTTCGCCGATTAGCGGCAGTGAGTGACTGTAGAAGTCGTTGGTTGGGTGCGAGCGAGTAGTGGATGATGGGTGGCTGTGTTGCTGCTCTGGCTCGTCACGGGGTAGGTGAGTGTGTCCTACGGCATTCATAGGCGTGTGTGTCCTACGGCATTCATAGGTGAGTGTGTCCTACAGCGTTCATAGGCGTGTATGTCCTACGGCAATCATAGGCGTGTCCTACGGCATTCCTAGGCGAGTGTGTCCTACGGCATTCATAGGCTTGTGTTCTACGGCATTCATAGGCCTACGGCATTCATAGGCGTGTCATATGGCATTCACGTCAGCTTCGGTTGAAGTTGAATAGGTGTCCTCTTCGTCACGAGTGGAGGCGTTGATAGAGGTTTGAAGGTCATGAAGTGGGTTCACATCACGAGGAGAGCCGTCTGCGGCAGGTTGCAGGCGAGTGATACTGGTCATTTTCCCGAGGTTGAGCGAAGCCCTTTGGTCCCCCAACGGTTGTTGAGAGAGCTGAAAAGGTGTTGCTACACGGGGGGCTGGTGACGGCAAGTACTGCTGCAGAAGGTATGCGTTGGCGGCGTCATAGTAACGGTAAGAGGTGGAAGAGGGGGGGGGGGGAGGTGGGAGGAGCGAGTCACTCCAGGGGTCACCAATGTGACGGGCCAAGGGAGGGTTGTGAACTCAAAGGCAGGAAGCAATCGACTGAGTTGTTTATTAGGGAACACTCTCCTTTATATACAAAACCTCAAGGCAACAGGACATAACATGTTCGAGAGACAGACAATGTCACAGAACTAAACCGGAAACAGGATCATTCAGGTTCTTTTTAGTGCGAGGGAAGAGCGCAGATACAAACATAATATATTCAAAATAATTATGTACAATTGTGTGACACACGGTTGGTACACCTCACATAAATCATCAACTCATCAATGCCATAGAAATTCAAGCAGCGCATCCCAGCCCTGCAAGCATCCAAGAATGTTTGAATGTAAAACCCATGCAATTCCACAATTCTAGTAACTCTTAAAGACAGGTTGTTCTGAGACTAATATCGTTCCGTTCTCTTGTGTAAGCGCTTCTCATTAGACTTTTACTTGTTTTGTGGTTGGCGGTGCATATCATATGATAACTTGGAACTTTGAGGAAGTTAAGGAAATTTTATCTCGAATTATTTGATTTTTTTTTTTTTTTTTTTTTGCATTTTAATTTAATAAATACTCGCTTGGTTAGCTTCTACACAGGGAAAGCACTGAGTTTTAAATGAGGAGTCCGATATCTCGTGATTAGCAATTATGTTTTAATTTAATGTTCATGGAGATAGAGAGTATATATTGCCCATTGATAAAGCTTATAGAAGGTTATACATTGTTAACAGAACACCTGACGTTCATGAAAGTAATTTTGACTCAATGGAAATTAAAGAGAAAGTGAAGTCAACGTCCTATACTATGTTTAAAACGCCAATTCTTAACAGGTCAGAGAAGTTAAACAATCTTGGGTCTCGTCATTACTTGGATAGGGGTCTGCCTGGGAACACTGAATGTTGGTGGCAGTTGAATAGTTGTTTTTGGTTCATAGAGTGGAAAACGATATGACAAGCCATGCTCTCTTACCAGCTAAGTTAGTGATCAAACTGCTTTGTATGTGATTTATTTACCTTTCTTTGTTATTTTCAAATGGTACCAAGTCTTCTCTTGTAGGAGATAAGTTTGAATTGCCTGCCCGTTTTTTTTTTTCTTTTTTGACTAACCTAACTTCATTATTCAGATCAAGTTACTTGATGTTTCCTAAGTAAGGGTTCTGATTATTCACTGGTCGTTACGGGGCAGAGCTCCTCCCGTTTGAGTCTCGATTTCTTAATTTACCTTATTCCTTCTGCAACCTAATCCTTGCATTACCATAATTCCAGTCCCTCTATGACATCTAAATTAGGAAACAGAAGATCTAGTTGGGTAGCTGGGTCCTTATATTACTCCTCTCGTTAAATTAAGCACATGTAAAAACAATAAAGTTTTAGTTTAGGAAATAGTGTTTCATATTGTTGATGGTATTCAAAAAGAATATTAGTGATGTTTCAGTTCAGTTGTTAGGTAGTATCACGTGATTACGCCATATGTCAGTGCATTTCATTCACTTGCAATCACGGCCTCTTGTTCACAGCTGGTTTACATTAGCGTTGTAATTCTTTTCCTTCATGTTTGCATTGCCTTTACTAGTCTGGCTGTGAAAAGACTTAAATATTATATGGAATTATAACTAATAACGTTTCTGCAATTCTAGTCTCTCTATAAGACATCTAGAATCCAGGACAGAAGGCTAAGTTTGGTAACTGGATCCTTATATCCCAGCTCCCTATAGAGTAGATTTTTTATTTGGAAAATGGAGTTTCATACTGTAGACGTTCTTTAATAATTCATGTTATTAATGTGATATCAATATGGCTAATAGGATAGAAAGATAGTAAAGGGAAGACAGGAACCTTGCTTAGATTTCTGTGAGTATTAACCCGCTTTGGGAGGCCACGGCGACAACAGATGGCGTTGGTATATTGGGAACTTATAATCTGTTACTTCTTTACTCAAGTCAGTGTTGCCTGATGTAAATATTATTTCGGTGTTCTTTTCAAACTAAAATGGATATTCTTTTATTAAGCTTGATACAAATTTATGCTACACCATGGATAAGATGAAATTTAACATTGGAAAAGAAATATACTAACGGTTTTTCTATTTGCATATAAAGGTCATATGTAGTATTTCCATCCTTCTCAGGGAAATTTGGGATCTCACAATTTAGAAACATTGACTCTCGTCTTCAAAAAAATTTCAGCACTACTTGCACCATGTAGAAAACAAGAGACATATGTTAAATATA
>NC_090731.1:56423859-56433859 GCF_036898095.1 Palaemon carinicauda
GAAATTGATTCATTGTATTTACTGTATAAGAAAATTATCATGTTAATCTATACTAATGATATTACAGTATATTTTACATAATGAATAAATATAATGAACCTGTGAAATTAAGTAAACTCAGCTACATATATGTGGAAGATTGCTTGTTTCTAATATCTATTCAACTTACCTTTTAAACATTACGGTTTGATTTCCCTTACACTTTTTTTTAGGAGTGTTACCTTTTTTTTTATCAAATATATGTATTTACGAAAACCTTTAGCTTTTTTAATTTTCTTTTACTCTTTCTTTTATCGAATATACTCCTCGTGTAGAGGAAATACAAAACAAAATCTGTTAAGTATATTTCTTTTCCTGTATCTGAATAGTAAGTAACGATGCGAATCGTCAAAATATACATGAATACATTAATAACAGGCACGTGTATACATTGCTCTCACAGTTTGGAAAGAATTTTCGTTTTTAAGACTATGCTTCGTTAAATGTTAAAGGATGTTTCCATGTAATAAATAAAGTAATCTTTAGAGCTGATATAATGACTCACTTATTATTATGATGATGATGCTATTGGTTTTATGGATAAAGTCTAATTATCAAATCATTACGTTTTTAATGAAATGTATTGTGTGCAGTATTAAGGGGCATGATTAATTTATCTTTGTAATAGGATGAGCACTGAACCCACCATTCATGATTGAAGATGTTAGACCTGCAAAAAAGTTCCTTAATATTACTTTCAAATGTTTTAGCATCCTATTATAATAACATTTTATAGCAATGAGATCCTCTTAGAATTAATGTTTACGTTTTTATCTGAACTTTAAGGCCATATATGAAGTGGTATGGTTTTCATACTCGGAAGATGACCTCTAATGATGTAAACAATTGAAAAATATGTTATATATGATAAATTTACGTTACCAGACCAAATTACTGTATATGATTTATCATAGAATGATACTATTAAGCATATTTCTGAAATTTGTACTTTAAAACTTCCGATTCAGTTGCATTGAAGAATATTTAGGTTTTGCCCTTTTCCAGTTGAAAGACAGGTCCTAGGATAATAGTTCAGTCCTACAATGTAAGATATGCCTAGATCTTATCATAAATGACATATCTATGTCAGAATATAGCGCCCCAACTATTTCAAAGCACAGGTGGTCAGTGATAATAATAAACTATAGCATAAATGAAATACTATTTAGTGTCAGCCTAAGTTTTAAATCCAAGATTAAATCAAATCTTTCCGCTACTAGCTTTAATTATAATTCATTGTTTATAATCAAACTGTTTTAACAAATATACATGTAGTAAAGTTTAGGAACCTTCTAATGGTGCAATACTACGTTGGAAAATAGTTTCAAACCGCTGAATGAAAACTAAGAAATACTAAGTACGCATGTCTATTATGCAAAGTTATTGTTAGGTGTTAACAGAGAGGCAAGATGAATGTAAGTGAGATTTATTCAACGAAACAACGATTTTTTATACAGACAGTTGAGAGCAAGAATGACACAAAACTCAAACAGTATATAACATGCGATAACAAGCTTAAACCGGTTTCTATTATCAGTGCGGCAGAGAGCGAAAGAAAGAAAAAGAAAACAATAACGTTATATTGTACAAGTTTGTATGAAACACGTGTGCTACAAGACTCCCCTACTTATAAAAGACATAAATGTGATATAGTGCACCCTGCTCTTGAGAGGCGCACTGTATTATTATTATTAGTATTATTATTATTATTATTATTATTATTATTATTATTATTATTATTATTATTATTATTAGCCCAGCTACAGCCCTAGTTGGAAAAGCTAGATGCTATAAGCCCAAGGGCTCCAATAGGGAAAAATAGCCCAGTGAGGAAAGGAAATTAGGAAATGAATAAATGATGAGAATAAATTAACAATAAATCATTATAAAAACAGTAACTACGTCAAAACAGATGTTATATATAAACTATAAAAAGACTTATGTCAGTCTGTTCAACATAAAAACATTTGCTCCAACTTTGAACTTTTGAAGTTCTACTGATTCAACTACCCGATTAGGAAGATCACTCCACAACTTGGTAATAGCTGGAATAAAACTTCTAGAATACTGTGTAGTATTGAGCCCCATGATAGAGAATTAACAGCCTGCCTAGAATTACGAACAGGATGGAATTGTCCAGGAAGATCTGAATGTAAAGGATGGTCAGAGTTATGAAATATTATGCAACATGCATAATGAAATCATTAATAAGAAATCTAATAGAACGTAAATTTCTGTCTACTAAATTCAGATGAGAATCAGCAGCTGAAGACCAGACAGGAGAACAATACTCAAAACAAGGTAGAATGAAAGAATTAAAACACTTCTTCAAAATTGATTGATCTCCGAAAATTTTGAAAGACTTTCTCAATAAGCCAAGTTTTTGTGCAATTGAAGAAGACGCAGACCTAATGTGTTCCTCAAAATTAAATTTGCTGTCGAGAATCACACCTAAAATCTTAAAAGTCATGTAAAGTTAAAAAAAACATTATCAGTACTTAGATCCGGATGTTGAGGATCTACTGTCCTTGACCTACTTACAATCATACTTTGAGTTTTGTTAAGATTCAACTTCATACCCCATAATTTGTACCATGCACTAATTTTAGCTAGATCTCTATTAAGGGATTCAGCAACCCCAGATCTACATTCAGGAGATGGAATTGAGGCAAAGAGAGTAGCATCATCTGCATATGCAGCAAGCTTGTTTTCTAGGCCAAACCAGATGTCATGTGTATATAGTATGAAAAGTAATGGGCCAAGAACAGGCCATCAGTTCATCTTGCAGGAGATACACAGGTTTCAGGCGATTAATGGAGCCCCAATCTTCTTTGCCGTAGATATTAATTAAGAAAGCTTTCGGTGTGCGATGTATAATGAGGAAAGGATCCGTGTAAAGGGGCGTTAGAGGTGCCTTACTTTTATCAGTGCACTGGTAAACATACATTACCTGATCTAAATCTGTCACTATGTGTTGCTTTGCTGGGACCTTTTAAGTCTGGCAGCATGGAATGAATTTTCTTACAACTTGATGTTAGCTCTGGAGGTTGTTGGAGGAGGTTGCAGACGGAATACATTTGGCAGGGACAACCAAATGATAGCCTTACACCATTTCAGCTTCCGAGACATCTAGGGTGTCTTTAGGAGTGCTCCTTAGTCCCAGGAGGACTCAGGGAAGCTAAGGGAACCTGTTGGAGTTATTGCAGAGAGGTATCAAAGCTGCTTTGAGGTTGCAATGAAAACGTTCAACCATTCCATTGACAGTAGAATTGTAAACCATTGTCTGATGTAGGGTAATGACCAGGAAATTTGATAATGATGTCCACGATTGAG
This sequence comes from Palaemon carinicauda, assembly GCF_036898095.1. Taxonomy (NCBI): domain Eukaryota; kingdom Metazoa; phylum Arthropoda; class Malacostraca; order Decapoda; family Palaemonidae; genus Palaemon; species Palaemon carinicauda. Next base: position 56,427,232 of record NC_090731.1, read on the forward strand.
AGGTGAAAGTGGTACCCCAGTCTGAAGTAATATGCTCAGGGATACAAAATCTCGCTATACACCTAAGAATTAGATGTATGTACATGAGGAGGGTGTTGCAGTTTGCATGGGGAGGGCTTCATACCAATGAGTGGAGTGGTCAAGGAAGATAAACAAGTAATGGTGTCCTTGTGATGTGGGTAGATGATCTACTATGTCGACGTGAGGAAAGGTGCCTACTCCTGAATCCGATGTCAATATACATTTGAAGCTTAACATGAAGTACAGGCGAGGACCCAATCCTTAGCATCCGTAGTAACGCCACGCTAAAAGAACTTCATCTCCAGTAGCTGTGCAGTTGAGCACAAGGGATGTGAGAGACCATGGATGAAATCAAACACCTGTCGGTTCATGGGGACAGGTATCCCCAGTTGCATCCTACCAGTACTGACATCGCAGAGCAGGGTGGTGTTGAAGTTGTCGAGGGCGACGTCTTCCCAATGGAGGGATGAGCAGGATGTCCTACATGTTCGATACTCTGGATCTTTTTGTTTGGCTTCTGTCAAGGAGTTGTAATATAATCCCAGGTGAATGATGGCCAATGTGTTCCTTGACAGGGTATTGGCAACAGGATTCATTTTCCCAGCGATATGTTGAAGGGTTCAGCTGCATTCAACCATGGCACAGAGGTGTCGATGTTGATGATTGGATCAAGTATCAGACTGTTGAGGGAATGCTTGTACCAAGGGCATGTGGCCCATTGAAAATGATGGAGGGCGTACCATTTAAGATGTGGCAAAAGTGACGGACAACCAAATGTACCACATGCAATTTAGGGTTGAAGGTAGAGTAGCCAGAGTTCACCTTGGATAGTTTTCCACTGAAGAAGGCCAATGGGGAGGGGGAGCCATAAACCACCTGCTCAAATACTGCTCATATAGTGACGTCACTGGCATTGGTGAAGAGAAGGAGAGAAACATGTGTCACAGTAAAGGTGAGAGCAGCAGCAGTTGATAGGTCATACTTTGCATTGCAAAAGGCCGCTTCCTGAAGGGGACCCACTTCATATCTTTTGGCTTGCTCTTGAGGGAGGCATGGAGGTGGGCTACAGTGGCAGTGATGGCTGACAAGGACCGTTGATAATAGTTTATCATGCCCAAGAATTCCTGTAATGCTTTGATGGTGTAGGGTGTGGAAAAATTCTGAACAGCTAATAACTTCTTAGGGAAGAGTGGATGCCTTCAGGAGCGATGTAGTGCTTTAAGAATGATACTTCGTTGGCGCCAAAGGTACACTTATCATTGTGGAGGATTAATTTTGGTTTTATTTTTATTTATTTTTGTTTGCCAAATGCTGAGAGAGAGAGAGAGAGAGAGAGAGAGAGAGAGAGAGAGAGAGAGAGAGAGAGAGAGAGAGAGAGAGAGAGAGAGAGAGAGAGAGAGAGAGAGGTAGTTAGTGTATCGATTGTTGGTTGTGAGAAAGATTGTTGGTATAAATGAGATTGTTTGTTTATGTTTTTAGCTAGGTTACGACAGTGGGGAATGTTTAAGAGAGAATGCTTTTTTTTTTATTGACAGCGTCCTGAGGCAGTTGTGTGAACGCTGGATTTATATATTTTTCTTTTCAGCGTTGGAAGTGTTTATTTATTTAAAAAGTAAATACAGTTTTATTTATCTTTGCTTGTCGTGATTGTGAATGATAGGAACAATTTATTATTTATCTTTGATTATAGTGCAATAGTTTAGTTAGCTAGGAGTGTTCACAAGTGTTTTTCTTTTTTTATTTTGGCAGGCCGTGATTCCTCCTTTGAAGTGACTCAATTTTTTGAAAGTGGATTATTGTTGATGACGTGGCCTGTGAGTGATTTTGTTTAGACTGCTCTTTTGAATTGCCTAACTGTTGATGACCTGGCCTGTTTATCAAGATTTCGCATGAAGGTGATCATGATCATGATGATGATGACGATGATAATGATGATATCCATGACCCCAATCAGGGAGGTAGTTGTGGAAAATTGCCGCACATTGTGTTGCTAGCCACAAAGGTGTGGTTGTGTGCAGTAAAAGACAGTTCTGCAGTGTGTGGACGGCTGTGTCAGTGTGCCATTAATTAAGACTCTGGCTCATTTGGACGAGTGTCTGTCCTTATAATTATAGAAGCATACATATTTGGGTGTTGGTGTGAAGTTTGATTTTAAGTTTGTTAGTTTTTTGGGGGGTAATTTATTTGAATGGTATACGGTTATTATATATTTAAGTGTTGATAATTTGATTTTGGATTATTTATGTTGAGCATTTTAGTTTTAAGAAATATAGTATTAAGGATATGTTTTCCTTCTGTCCAAGAGTCCACTTGATAAAGTAAGGGGAAAGTTTGTGTTGTAGGACAATTGTCTAGTAGAGTGATTCAAGGGTGTGGGGGTTGTTTTGCAACATCCCGCCACATCGTACTGGACTACAAGGCTGTTCTGTTGCAGACTCCGATGAGCAATGCATAGGTGATAGAGGTGTTCCTCTTAGGAGGAAGAGAGCACAAATATGTCATTCATGTAACATACAAAAAAGGGGAGGTCCCCTAAGATGCCATCCATGAGGCATTGAAAAGTGGCCCCAGCATTACGGAGACCAAAATAAGAGTAGTAGAATAAATGTGTAAGTTACGAAGGGGGGTGGTGATGGCAGTCTCAGGATGTCTTCTGGGTTCATGGAGACCTGTTAACATCCCTTTCAAGAGGTCGAGTGGAGAATTCATTCTCTTTGTACAAATAGGAAGTAACGTTGGCGATGTCCAGGTACCTGTGATCCCCACAAGGGTACAAGAGCCAATCTTCTTCTGGGTGATGTATAAGGGTGACGACCATGGACTTGAGTCCTTTTGTCAAAGGCCCATTTCTTTCATTGTAGTGAACGTTCGTATAGCGGCTGCTAAATGATCTGTTGCCAGATTTCGGAATCTAGCAAAACACAGGGGGCTTGCTGTCTTGATGTGGTAATAGATAGTATGCTTGGCAGGAACTGTGGGCCTTTGAAGAAGATCGGGATGGAAGACTTACGTGTACGATGTAAATTCATCCGTGAGGTGTCAACGAGTATGAGTCTGAGTTGACTTACTGTTGATGAGCAACCTCAACCTGGAGGTGGAAATAGTAGAGGAAATCCACAACAAGGATTAACAATATTACTTCAGCAACAAGAAACTTCCAATGATATTTGGTGCTCCAAAATGATAGTGGGAGTGTCTTGTAGAGGAAATCCACAACAAGGATTAGCAATATTACTTCAGCAACAAAAAACTTCCAATGATATTTGGTGCTCCCAGATTATAGTGTGAGTGGCTTGTACATGTTGGCATCTACCAGACAGATGACAAACGGCTAAGAATGACAAAGTTGTGTCCTGGAGAGTGGCCTTGGTAAAAGTGAACTGCAATCACCAGTGTCTACCAAAAAACGAATGCCTTTACCTACATCATGTAAAAAGAAACATTGGTGATAGGGGAGGTCACCGCCACAAGCGAGAGAATACAATATTTTTTGCACATTTCTTCACAGCAGCCATGAATCTGAGATGATAGTAGCATAACTGTGGCCGGTTGGCGTCAGTAAGCCGCTGCAGAAGTCCTTGTTTGGGACTTAAGCGAGTGGCGGTAATTATGGGTGTCAGGCGACTTTGTCACCACTCCAGCATGTCATGGGGTAGGCATCTGTGTCATACCGCATTCACGTCAGCTTCGGTCAATGTTGAATAGTTGTCCTCTTTGTTAGAGTGAAGGCGTTGATAGAGGTCTTGAAGGAGGTGGAGTGGCAGTCCATAAGGGCATCGACTTTTGTCATCAAGTCTTTTCTGAGAAAAATATTGACATTGTGGATAGTGGCGCATACAGGTTCGGTTAGGCGTAGTACCGAAATGGTACGAAATAAGTTAACTTCCCGAAGAGAGTTGTCTGTGGAAGGTTGCAACCAAGCAATACAGGTCATTTCCTTGAGGGCAAACGAGGCCATTTGGTTCACCAACTGTTGTTTAGAGAGCTGAAAAAGCTTGGCTATAAGGGGGGCTGGCAATGATGAGTACTGCTACAGAAGGTATATTTTAAGGGTCTCATACTCTGCTTGAGTGTGGTTTGGTCACAAAGCCAATCAGATATTTCCGGGGAAGTGCTTTCGGGGATCGCTATGAGGACATGATCTGCTTTGCGGTTTGAACGAGTCACGCCCTTGATGCAAAACTGAACTTCGGCGTGCTCGAACCAGGTTAGCGCTTATCCACTGGAAAAGGTTGGCAGTTTCATTGAGGTGGTGTGTGTTGAAGAGTCAGGTGTGGTGGCAGGCATTGTAAAAAGCGATAGGGGAAGGGATGGGTGAAAATGGCGTGGTGGAGTAGTCTCGCCGGTGGTCAGTAATGTGCGAAGTTGGTAGGTGACAACAAAGAGGGAAGAGGATTTCAAGTGAGGTTCATTCAACAAGAAAAGGAAGTTTCATATGGATAGTTGAGAGCGAGAATGACACAAAATTTAAACATCACAAAACATGCGATAGCAAACTTAACCAGGTTTCTATTATATCAGTGCAGGTGAGACCGAGAGATAAAAAACAATAAGGTTACAGTTTACAAGCGTGTTTGAAGCACATGTGTAACACTTCAAACCAGGCACTATAGGAGATTTGATCTTTGATAAATCTTTGATCAATTGGCAGAGATCAATATTTCTGACAATATCATATATATATATATATATATATATATATATATATATATATATATATATATATATATATATATATATATATATATAATGTGTTTGTGCGTGCGTGTGTGTGTATGTGTGTGTGCATCTGTGCATGGGTGTATTTACAATAAGTGTGTATGCCTCTGTGCATACAAACAGATAAATACATGAACATACTGTTGTTAAGAATATTATGAAAAATCAATTTGCTTCTATGCTTCCTTAGACTATTCCATCATAAAAATTCCTCAAACATTTTGAACGCTTACTGCAAATGGAAATATTCTGTGAAAACATACATCTACTGCACTAATGTAGTTCGTTTTTTATTCAGAGATTTATATTCTTTCTTATAATTGATTCACTAGTAGATTATTACTCTGGTATCCAGTCTAATGCATTGTGACTATAATTAATCATTCATGATAGTGTAAGTGTCCCGAGTTATTAAATCAATAAACTATTCATTTTCTATATAATTTACGTTAATGTAAGAAAAATGATAATGATTTATTTATTAATTTGATGGTTATTATCAATTGCTACTACAATAGCAGTCTTTAAATTTAGATAATAAAATTCGATATACATTTTTCAATCACACATACACTCATATACACATACGCACACACATATATACACACACACACACACACACACATATATATATATATATATATATATATATATATATATATATATATATATATATATATATATATATATATATATATATATATATATATATATATATGTCTGTGTATATATATATATATATATATATATATATATATATATATATATATATATATATATATATATATATATATATATATATATATATATATATACATATATATATATATATATATATATATATATATATATATATATATATGTCTGTGTGTATATATATATATATATATATATATATATATATATATATATATATATATATATATATACACAGACATATATATATATATATATATATATATATATATATATATATATATATATATATATATATATATATATATATATGTATATATATATATATATATATATATATATATATATATATATATATATATATATATATATATATATATATACACACACACACACACACACACACACACACACACATATATATATATATATATATATATATATATATATATATATATGATGCAGTGATGAGTGTTAAAACCCTAAATGCACCTTACAAATATTCTGCAACTACCAAACATCGTTGAAATTACTATAAAACTCATGAAGATTATCTTCTTTTTGTGCATGTAACTAAATTTTTTTAAAACTGTTTATACTAAAACAATAATGTGTATTATGAAAAATAGGAAGAGACGATGTATCATGTATCGAACATAATTTTCCGCGATCTCAGTTTGTTTAATCTTTATATATAAAAGTATTATGCTTGAGAAACTTACTACCAGAATTATAAGTTTGATATTTTATTTATATTTCCAGAATATACAGTACTTTTGCAGACTTCATAAAGGCGACCCAATTGTTCACCAAATCCAAAGTCTTTAATGGATATTACATTTTTTATATTTTTAGTACCAATCTCTCAAAACATTATGCTGTATCTCCATTACGTTTCAAACTGATCAATAATTATTCTTTCATGTTGACTCAGAGTACTTCAGTATAGACGGACACTCTTGGATACTCAATAGCATGTCTCCCTCACTTGTAGGATAATCTGTTAAATTAAAGAATATAAAATATGAAATTATAGCTGTAAAATCCAATAATATATTCATCGTTCCGGTAGCGGTCTTTTGAAACCTTTCAACAATTACCAAACAAAATTGGCAAATATTTTTAATTGCGAAACGTGTTATGTATTATAACTATTATATTAATTTTATTCATACCTTTCTCTGGTAATTTA
>NC_090731.1:56438859-56443859 GCF_036898095.1 Palaemon carinicauda
CCAAAAACATCTGAGTAAAGCCCAGGTAACTGGTTTGGGAGTGCCTTATTGTTATATAAATCTCTCTATGTATGTTCGTCTGTTTACTGTGTCATATAAAGTGTAAAGACACCTAAATCAGTCCTCTGAGGAAGTATCACGAATTAATCTTTTATTTCCTATTTTAATTTTCTTTGTGATTTTTTCGCATCTGACCATCATTTTTCTCTGTCTTTTTTAGGTGTGTATATATATATATATATATATATATATATATATATATATATATATATATATATATATATATATATATATATATATATATATATATATATATCTATATATATATATATATATATATATATATATATATATATATATATATATATATATATATATATATATATATATATATATATATATATATATATAATCAGTCATAACTGGTCTACTTCAGGAGAAATGCCTCAGACAACTTCTTCTATTCGCGTCTGTTTTTGTTCTTTCTATTCTAGTCTATGCCCGCAAATTTTATTAACTCGTTAATCAACCCTTCCCTATGCTTCTTTTGTAATCTCTATGGACCTAGTCGGTTATTGTTAATGTCCATCTATTATCTTTCATTCACATTATATATCCTACCTAAGTCCATTTTTTTTTCTAACATATTGTAAGACTGTCCTCTACTCTAGTTTGGTCTTTGAGTTATAACTATCTTATGATCTATGACTTTAGTGAGGTTCCAAATTTCTGATGCACAAATTAATACTGTTATAACCCTTTGATTAAATACTTTTCTTAGAAAAAGTCTCATAATGATTTTGAAAATCTTACTTTGTTTAAGAAAAAGATCTCCATTCTATTTGTATCCTTCATTTAATTTCGGTCTCAAGTCCTGGGAATACACTTATTGTTTATCCCAAGTACATATATTCGTTAACAATCTCTAGAAATTCACCCATAACCCTTTTTTATTTATTATTATTTTTTTTTATTGAACATTAGCCTAATTTTACTCATGTTCATTTTCAGTCATATATATTTACTTCAAATCTTCTATCAAGTTTTGTAATTCCTCCCATGATTCACTAAATAGAACTATGTCATCTTCAAATTATAAGTTTTTAAGATATTTCCCATTAATGTTAATTCCTATACTTTCTAATCTAAATTGTTAAAAACTACTTCTAGGCATGCTGTGAATAATTTAGGAGAGATGGGGTCTCACTGTCTACTTCATTTCTTAATCAGAATTTTCTCAATATCTTTTTGTGGTTTTAGGATTGCTGAACTTCCTGTATAGATATCTTCAAGTGTTCTAACGTAAGATTCATCTATTCCTTGCCTTTGAAGGGAATCATTACTGATGGATTTTTCACAGAATCAAAGGGTTTCTCATAGTCTACAAAGGCCATTCATAGAGGTTTGTTATATTCTGTTGATTTTCCAAATACCAGGTTAATTACACGGTTAATTATACATGATTCTAAAGCCTGGCTGCTCTCTTGTTTGATTAAAGCATAGGTCTCTTTCTATTCGGCCTAATTTGATATTTGTAAATATTCTATATATTACGGAGAGTGAATATATTGCGTGATTATTTATTACGTCTTTTGTGTTCCACTTTATTATTAATTATTATAATGATAAAGTTTTTTTTTCTTATTTTCAAGCTGTTGGTATAGAACATTCGTAGACATTTTGTGTAAAGGTCTGTGAGTCTTACTGCTATTAGATTTCTTCCATCTATTATTAAATCAATTGTCAGGCCATCTTCTCCTCCTGCTTCGCATCTTTTCATGACTTTTAATGCTTTCTTTACTTACCCTATTGTTACTTTTGGTACCGGCTGAGGTGTTTCATTATTTCTATTGGCAAAGTTATTTTTCATACCACTATTGTATTGCATTGAATAGATTTTTTTTTACAGTTTTATCACATCATCTCTTTAATTGGCTATATTTCCATTTTCATCCTTTAAACCAACTATGTTGACGTCCTGTAACAAGTCGTCTTTTTATTAACATGATGCCTCTTTCTTCATTTTTCTCAATAATTTAGGTCTGATTGTGTTTACGAGTGTCCTCAATTTTTAGTTTGTTTATTGTTTTGGATAGTTCTGCTATTTCATATCTAGGATTTCACTCTTATTTCCAATCTTTCTTCTTAGGTTTTTGGCGCTTTCTAATATACATCATTAGGTGACTGAAGAGGGAAGTGTAGGTCTTTTAACCCTATTATGGCTCTTTCACACGCAAGTAATAAAAATAAAATAAGTTTAAGTTTAACATAAAATTAACAAGCCTAAATTACTAGCACATAATATTTTTAATTTCAACAAATATTTTCCTTATTATTACTTAATTTCTATGTTTTCACTACAGTTTTTACATTAAATATTATCAGAAACTTTTCTATAAAACCTCCTATGAAAATTAAAACTTCGAATAAAATAAGGTCTTTGAATTCCAAAATTGGAAAATGATAGCAAACATATGTTGTTAGGTTTGACCCCCTATCAAGATTCGCTAATCTAACATTACACTGATCTTCAACGCTATTAGCCATACTATTTATACCCTCTTTATTTTGAGCTATGCCTTTCCGGGCGACTCCTCTGTGGTTTTCGCTGATAATGATTCTATTTAAAGAATTATATTTTGTATTAGATTCTGCCATGCATGCATGTAGACCTTATAAGTATATATCTATGCATGTATATGTGTATGTATGTATTTATGTATGTATGTATGCATGTGTGAATGTATATATATATATATATATATATATATATATATATATATATATATATATATATATATATATATATATATATATATATATATATATATATATATATATATATATATATAGATTACCTGAATATAGACCATCGGTTAGTGAATCCCTTAGTAGAAATATGCCAAAGTTGTGTGTGGGGGCCTATTATGGAAGATGAAGTTAAACCCTAAAAAAGGTTAAAGTATGATTTTCATTGAGTCAAGATAATTGGATCCTTCCTATTCAGTGATTCATTGATATATTTCCTATATCAGGTTCTATGTTTCATTACTAAACCTTTACCTTTCTGAATTATACCCTAGCTATCTTTTGTTCAATTGTCTAAAAAAAACCTGGTATAGCCCACTGAATAAGTCTTCCCATATTTTTGGTAGCATAACAATTCTATAGAATGGTTTAATTAATTTTACTCTTCTATGTTTGGATATTGTTCTATGTAATCCATTGCAACGTATTTATTTCATTTTTTTAGACAAAACCATATATGTTCTTCTAAGTTTCTTATCCCCGATCAGGATATTAATCTCAGGCAACACCGTTCAATGAGCTCAATGTGCATGTACTCTAAGATTTTCCATAATATTGACAATTCTCCCAGATTATACTGCTCATCAAGTCTTAGTTTCTGGACACTTAATTCCAGCAGTCTAACATTTCTTTGCTGTATACTACGATTTTGGTTCAGCTGTGACCAAATTGTGGAATGATCTTCCCTTCCAAATAGTGAAATTTTTGTAACTCCCGAAGTTCGGACTAGGTACTTTTACATTGAGCAGATTAATATAAGTTTTGTTTAGGAGCTTATATGTAACTAATATTTTCATATTAACATAGATATGTTACTTTTAAACCCTCCCCTATATTTCAATTACTGTCTCTAATTACTTCATCTACTGCTTATCTCAACATTTTCTCTCTGCTTTTCATTCTCTTTTCCGTCATAAATTACAGGCTGGCGTACATTTCAGGATATCTATGCTTGATTTTATTAATAATTCGCTTTCCTAGAAGATTTTACCTAAAAATTAATGGAATTGTTGATTAATTGAGTTTTGTAAATCATTCACGTCTAAAAACTTTGAAGTCACCCGAGTAATCGGACAATTGTAGAGTATTTAGGTTTAATTAAGGAGCCTTGTATTCATCCCTAATTTTTGCTCATCAGGATGGTTTTCTCCTAACATTAACAGCGGCCATTATTCTGAAGGTCTTACATGTACACCAAAGCAGCTTAGTAAAAATTTATGGTTTTGAGAGAAGTAAATTTATTAACACACGAAGTATTATTCGTCAACTTCTTAACAAAACTCATCTATTTCAATTAATAAATAAAAGAGGGAATTTGCATCTTACAAGATTTAGAGACCAATTGTAGAATATATATAAAATATCCTCTCCATGTTTGTACGGTAGAGTGAAATGGACGCTGACATCTAACTGAAATATATATGCAGTATGATTCCTCTGCAGCAGTTAGGGAAATTCCATGTCGGTACTTTCTCTTGGGCTCGAGAGAGAGAGAGAGAGAGAGAGAGAGAGAGAGAGAGAGGAGAGAGAGAGAGAGAGGAGAGAGAGAGAGAGAGGGTGTGTTTCAAGGAATTACAAGGATATTGGATGGCTTAGAGACTTCAAAGACTTTTTAGTTCATCCGTGGAGACCCCATTCGCCCTTGGGTTTTACTTTAACATAAATGCAAAACTTTGCATTTTCCACAGTTGAAAGGCATTTGCCATTTACAATTCCCCCCCCCCTCCCCCCTTACTTAGACCCTCTCTTAAGGCATCTCCTTCTTCTGGGTTAGCAGCCTTTGTAACTAGTTTAATACTGTCAGCAAATAAGGCTATTATACTACTTAATTTTAAATCTATACCGTTCATGTGGAATGGAAATAGCAATGGTACTAGGGCGTATCCTTAAGGTACTCAGCCTTAAGGTAACAGCTGCCCACTCTTATGTTTTTCCATTGATTGTAACTCTGTTTTTTTCTTTGTGCCAGTAAATCTTCGATCCATTTAGCTGGGTTATCAATGCTGCTCAGTTTTCTAATTCTATAAATTAAGTTTTTTTTTTTGTGGAACACTATCAAAAATCTTTTTGAAAGTCGAGATATATGATGACTATTGCCTTATTTTTGTTGTCAAAATTCCATCAGGTTTGTCACACAGGATCTCTTTTGCCTGAAAACATGGTGGATGTCTATCAGAAGATTGTTTTTCTCA
>NC_090731.1:56451359-56483859 GCF_036898095.1 Palaemon carinicauda
GCACAGTATCATCTTCCTCGCTCTCTTTTGACTGCTCTTCTATTGCATATTGCTCTCTTAACTCGTTTTTTCTATTTTTCATCTTCATATCCTCTTCTTTCTCTTACTGGGTCCCATTTTTTATCATTGCATTGACCTTTTCTTTTTTGTCTGTTTTTAAAAAAATTCAGTTACTCACTAGTCGTGTCTTGTTTTATTCCATATGTCCTATTCCATTTCTTATTTTATTTTACATTCATTACATGTATTTTTCAAACGTACTATTATTTCACAATTAAACCAAGATACTTTCTTCCTGCAATTTCCGATACCATATTTCGTCATATATCCCAGTATATTTTTCTTCCCCAGTCCTTTTATTACTTTTTTTCTTTATTATTATTTGCGTCCTTTTTAAGTTTTAACTATTCCCATTTCCCATGACCAGATTTGACATAGTTATAAAGAGTGAGATGCCTTCTTTAAGGGAATGGGAAAAAGGAAAGTTAAGGATCTCACTTCAAGGGAATAACCATGCAATATGGACCGACCTAAATAGTTTGATGTTACCGCAATCTTTAACTTCCAACTTAATGCATATATTTAAGTGGATCAAGGGTGTTTATCTTTATAGTATTTTTGCCGTCAAAATAAAATGTCAAGTCTTTAAATATTATTATAACTATTCACACTTTGAAACGAGGAAATAATAGCTTAGTTTTAAATGCAATCCTTAAAATTCCTAAATCGTTTACATTATAGAAATAGGAATGCACAAATCTATGGTCGTCAACCTCTTTTGAAAAGAACGTTAACTGAATTCATCAAGGACGATTTATTCAGTAGATTATATGATAAATTCTTCCGAGTTTATGTCATTACTTAAGGAACAAAGGCGAAGAACTTCCATCTGTCAATTTCATTGGAGTAGGAGATCTCAGAGTAGTCAAGGTCACGAAAGGAGTTCGGGTCACGGTATTCGTGATAACATTGTTTGCACCTGGCTTGTCACCTTCCGTCAAACAACAATAGTCCCACACTTGAGAGACAAGGACAGACTTTTTTCCTCTAATGGCACCTGTCGCTATAACATGGGGTACAGTATTCCTGGTACTGCGCTGAATTGCTATGAGCAGTTAACTTCATTAATTCCGCTACACTTCACGGGAAGCTAGGGACACGTCTGACAGTTCTACATTGAAGTAGGTAACGCTATTAAAAAAAAAAAAAAAAATAAGAAACTAGAAACAAAGTCACTGATCTTGTAAACAAGCGATCAAGAGCATTTTTATTAATTTTCTGAAGTGCCGTATAGAAAATTATTGTTATTTATTCAACAGCATTTTGTAGAATTAATAAAAGTGCTTTTGATCACGTGGCTACAAACTAAGTGACTGTTTTAAAGGCAGCGTTGCCAACATATTGCTAAACACTGCGTTACCTCCTACTACAACGTAAGTACAGCTGTCAGAATTCCCTTTAGCCCGTTAAGCGAACCGAAATTAATAAAGCCAACTATACATCCAGCCAATAAAATGCTCAGAGGATGTAGTTGGGTAGAATTATTACTATTATTATTATTAGTAGTAGTAGTAGTAGTAGTAGTAGTACAATAATAATAATAATAATAATAATAATAATAATAATAATAATAATGATGATAATAATAATAATAAAAATATTATTATTATTATTATTATTATTATTATTATTATTATTATTATTATTATTATTATTATTATTATTATTATTATTATTGCTGTGAGTGTTTTTATGACTTGATATATTGGGAACGACTAGTAAAAAAAGAAACGTAATATCTCAAATAAAACATTCTACTTTTCTTTACATTCCGTTTAGTATTATCGATCATCTGCCCTGAAACAAAATACGGCAGGCTGGTTTTATCTGTTATGATATGGCCTCTGAACTTATCCGTGAATTTTTTTACCGTGGCAAGATGGTACCACAAATATCTAATGGGGATTCAAGCTCAATAGTAGGAGTGCATTAGGAGACATGTAACACGTTTTTATTGGACGCTACAATGCAATCTAAATTTAACTGAAGGTAATAGATTCAGATAGACCGTCTATGTTTTATGCACAGTAATTAATTCGCCATTCATTAACGTCAGACTGATTTTCGTTTGATATCATTATGATTGCCAAAGGCTGCGTGATAGTTCATTACAATAACTAGCGTCTGCATTGGCCGATTAAGATGTATAATGCAAAGATTATATGAAATATGTAAGTGTATCTATTCGAAAGCATCTGAACTTTAAGGTTTTTATATATGTTGATGATCAAATGACATATTCTTTTGTATATGTATCTGGTTGTCGATTAAATATCAATGGAATATAATATATTTAGGTTATCGTACAAGTTATGTTTTTTTTTTTACTACTTATTTGTCTTTGAGAGTGATTATGCACTGACATGGGTTATCGGTATATGATTAACTGCCGTCCTTTACCAAAAATCTTGTTATTTTATATATTTCATATTTATGATTTCACTACATGTGGGAAAATAGAAATGGAATGAACATCTTTACACAAATAAAAACATTTATTATATGGAACATCTACATAACACGAGTGAGAAGGTAGGCTCCCCTCAGCCTTGAAACACGAAAGTTAATTTTATGAAAATTAAACTCACCTAATTAATCATGACAAAAGGGGTAGAATTGAAGCATAATACTCATTAGCTGTAGCCTTGTAAACATAATCAATTATTCTGAGAGAGGTCTCCCTACATAGAGTTTTATCAGAGGTCTCCCTACAAAGAGTTTTATCAGAGGTCTCCCTACAAAGAGTTTTATCAGGCCTCTTGTTTACTTGCCAAAACATTATTCAAATTTGGAACACCAAAGAGAAGAAAGGTGTTCGGAAGAAGCACTTCGACCATTTTTCAGCTTAGTGAAAGAGACTAGAGCTTGCATTCTGTTACAATATGGAAGAAACAAGGGTTCAAACGGTAAAATACAAATAGGTTGTTGAATTATAAAGAAAATCCTAATTACTATTTTAATAATGATGGAAAAGGAAAATACGAGTATTTAATTGTCCAGTTTTCTAATGATGAAAAGATATCATCATCCGCTTATTGACGGATAAGACCTCGGATAGATTCCGCCAGCCGTCTCGATCCGGAGATTTTAATTTAATACCTCTCCATTCACCATCTCATACTTCACGTTGCATAGTCCTCAGCCATGTAGGTCTGGGTCTTCCAACTCTCCTAGTGCCTTGTGATGCCCAGTTGTAGTGCGAAGAGCATGCCCAAACCATCTCCATCTACCCTTTACATTATCTCATCCACATATGGCACTGGAGTAATCTCTCTTATAACTTCATTTCTAATCCCGTCTTGCTATTTAACTACTAATATTCTTCCGAGGACTTTGTTCTCAAATCTACAAAATCTGTTGGAGATTTTTTCATTGTCATTAGATATTGCTTTTTTATCTCTACTTAAACACTATTCTCTCTGTGTCTCTGTCTGACCTCATGATATAGTGCCAAGCAAGTTCAACCGGTAATATGAGTGTCGCATATTACACGTAGAGAGAAAGAGACAAAAAAGATGAAAACAATTCCAATTGGGAGTTCATCAATACGTAATAAAATCTCTACCACTGTGTTTGAAATTTTTATTAGATATTCGTAAGATGTTTTCAATGATATTTGCCACAGAAGGATTATCTTTTATTCAGTAATCAATGAACAATAATTGGATAAAACTATAATATAAATGTTGAAATTCTTACCTTGACAAATTCTTTTCACATTATTGTATTACCACCAACATAATTTGCAGACATAGCTGGCTGAAAACGTTTTTCCCCACTGACATCGTTAGTAGAGGAATGATGAATCTAGTGAATATAAACACACACACATACAATGTATGTATATATATATATATATATATATATATATATATATATATATATATATATATATATATATATATATATATATATATATATATATTCATAATATTAATATAAACCACAAATAAAATTTACATCTTTAAAAAGAAGTCAACTGTAATCTCAGTTTTGACTTGGTCAGGGTTCGAAAACTTGCCCAACCTGAAAGTAATTCCCCTAAGAGCTTGATTTGATATTAAGAGGTAATTGTGACTTTTATATATATATATATATATATATATATATATATATATATATATATATATATATATGTGTGTGTATATATATATATATATATATATATATATATATATATATATATATATATATATATATATATATATATATATATATACATATATATATGTGTGTGTGTATATATATATATATATATATATATATATATATATATATATATATATATATATATATATATATATATATATATATATATATATATATATATATATATACACACACACACACACACACATATATATATATATATATATATATATATATATATATATATATATATATATATATATATATATATATATATATATATATATATATTTATGTCTGTAAGTATAATGTAGTTATGTAGCAGAGATTAAATTAACGAAACCAGAGATTACTATGGCTCAATTGTTACGGAGGCATTCCGTTCATTTCAAAGATTTCTTTTAAAGGTATCGAAACAATTGAGACGAATATTGACGCTAGTATTTCTCTTTCATTCATTTAGTAAATACATTTATTGAGGCAATTAAAACAGACTGATTTACTACGCAAATCCTTTCTCTGTAATTCATCGTATTTGTATTAGATAGTTCACTTAACATAAGTGCATGACGATGATACATTCGTACTTTACTCATTTTTCATCCGGGTTAATATCATGTGCAATGCTTAAATCGATGCTGAATTGGAGCTCATAAAAGTTCATGGTTATTTTAAAGAATTTTAATGTTTGGATTTTTAAAGGGAAAAATATCAAATAGAGATCGCTGACTTTAATTCATATGCATAATTCACCTAATATGAAGACAGGAATTGGCTTCTAGTAAAATATATGAAAATAGCAAATTACTAGAAACAGACATGTTTATATTATTGTACATTTTCAACATTGCGTGTCAACAGATGAATATATATATATATATATATATATATATATATATATATATATATATATATATATATATATATATATATATATATATATATATATATATATATATATATATATATAAAAGCAAGAATATATGTTGCGTTCATGTAATATTACAATAAATCCTACAATTTTACTTATTCACAAATTGATATTCAATTTAATATCCATCAATTTATGTACTAAATTTGCAGTAGCTTGACTCATAAGTATAACAACGTTCTCCGTACACTGGTGCCATTTCATACTGTTTGAGTTGTGTGAGTAAATCATATATATTGCATTGATAAAAAGAAAAAAAAAAAAAAAAAAAAAAAAAAAAACATTCTCCAGGCAAGCTCTGAAAAGGGCAGATGATATAATTAGGAAATCAGAAAAAAAAAAAAAAAACAGTTAAACTTTGACTCACTACAAGGACGCTTACTAGAAAACCCTGTAGGAATAAGATTAAGCTTTGGAAACTGGTTTAAAGGATTGACAGCGATGCAACTGTGAATGTTGTCCTGGAATAATTTCTCGAGTTTAATCGCATCCGAAGTGGCAAACTAATTTGGTTGAAACTTGAAATATGATGAGTCTCAAACTTTCTCATTAAAGATTTATGCTTTTTCATCTGGGATTAGTTTTGGTTCCGTGTCCCATTTGCCTTTAGATTTATATTGCAAATTGACCATTTAATTTGTTTTAAATTTTCCCAGAGGTTATTTCTTATTTATGGTAATGGTAAATGTTTGTCCTTTCGTTTTTTATTTCGTTCGTGTTGTGTTTAAAATTTTACAGGTTTAAAATTCGGTCATGAGTGGCAGAGACCTAGGATATATTTCACGGTGCCCAGTCTCTTAGACAAAACTCATATACGCCCTAAACACCAAAGTTAAGATTAAGTGGAACCAAATATCAGGTACTGATGACCCAGTCGGTAGACGTAAGAGGTTTCCCTAAACATCTCATAATTGCATTGGTGTTAATTAGAAACCTTATGAGAGATTTTAAAACCAACACGATCTTATTCGTCCGACTCGTTTCAGGATGCTAAATTTAAATGAATATAGCCTTTTGTTGAATAGTGTCTGACAAATCCAATGTATTTCACGAGTGTCCTTTTACCATCTTTGAATGCGTACCAAATTAATATTTTAACAGATAAAACTCCTTCAAATCACATTGAGATGAAGTTGCATTAAAGTGGAATACGCTCTCAATCAACCCAGATTGTTAACAGGTAAGCATTTGGAGGGACCCTTTTTCCCATTTGATTATCTAATCTTCTAAGATACTAAAATCTTTATATATATTCCCCAAATATGGAGTCTTGATTAATGTTTAATCTTAATTCTAGCTATTAAAGGAAAACAAGATGATCACTTCATCTATTAACGCTCCCCTCGTATTTGTTATAAAACAAATTATCTAGAAGTTTCAAAAGAGGAAAGGCGAGTTCGTGTTGAAATTGAAATGACAGAATCATGCATCTCATTTCCTTGCTTATAATTCAAAAGTAGAAGTACAATATTTGAATAAAGTCAGAATGAATAACTGAATAGTTAGCTTCGCTCAAGCGAATATTCTAATATACACTCAAGCTAACTGAATGGAAAGCACAACATATAATACCATATAACGCATAATCACACACAATTGCGAGTCATTTAAGTGAACTCATGCAGCTGGAAATTACCCTGTTACAATAATTTTCATTGTTATTTGCAAGGGGTGTTACCAGCCAAAATGTTTCAGAATCACCTATGTATTACATGCACTAAATGAATACAATGATATCATTGTCGCATTTGCTCTCTCTACTTAGTATTTTCTTCTCTCCCATCTCACAGGGTTTTTTTCATATTAAAACATGAAAATTATCTTTGTTACTGCGGTTAATTCCATGAAGCTGAAGAAATACTGTCAGTGGTGTAAACACGGAATCGTAGGTTAATTGAATTTCTGGCAAATCCAACTCTGACAACTCACTAAAGTCGAAGCATCAAGGATTGTTAGTCACTGCTATAATTAAATGACGCTGATCCATTTGGTTTAATTGGACGTTAATTGATTACCTCTGTTTAAAACATATAAAAAGTGATAATGAGAGACATAATAAAGAGAGTTGGTATTACGCAGGGTGATCAGATCATTTTCACTTTAGAAATTGCTAATTAGGCATATATTCAGATTTGTAATTGTATTACAGTATATGTAGAATTCTTGGTTTTATAAAAAAACAATAACGTACAGACTCACTTATTCACAATAACACAGAATGGGAATACAGACACATACACATATTATATTGGTATGTATTCCTATATATATATATATATATATATATATATATATATATATATATATATATATATATATATATATATATATATATATATATAATTTATATATATATATATACATATATATATATATATATATATATATATATATATATATATATATATATATATATATATATATATATATATATATATATATATATATATATATATTACCGTGAAAAGGTGTAATAACACGAAGGCGCTTGTCAACTCTTCGTTTCCTTTTTCGTCCCGGCCTGCTGTCATCTTGAGACATCGCACGTTCCAGCTATTACTTGTTTATAAATGTATATATATATATATATATATATATATATATATATATATATATATATATATATATATATATATATATATATATATATATATATATATATATATATATATATATATATATATGATAATAATAATAATAATAATAATAATAATAATAATAATAATAATAATAATAATGATAATAATAATACTTATTATGATAATAACAATATCACTTAATAATAGGCGATTCTTGTAAACATAATTAAAGAACGAAATAATCATTCAAGATGTGTCCTTTGCGTAAGAGTTGTACAGATGAATTTCTATAGTATTCATCGCTTAATACTCTACCACAAAGGAATCATCAGCAGTTCGTTGAATGCCCATACGTACTATTTGTAAACATTGCTCTCCCTCGTAGACATCAGGCGTACTCCTTTTGACATTTTTATGATGTTATAAGCCTTAGTTATGAAGAAACCTCAACCCTGCAGCCATCTTAGAAAATATTTTGGGGAATTTTAGCTGATTTTTTTTTCTAATCGTTTTCTGAATATTTCCTGAAAGTTTCATCTTTTTAAAAATTTGGTCAGGTTCTAAACTTTTTATTTTTTTATTATTACGCTTTTCATAGCATCTAAGATTATAGAAAATCTTTCCTAGACCTACCTATCCTCATATCTCTTAACACATCTGACTTTATACAGTTTCAATTTCTTATCTTATTTCATCAACATGATTGAACCAGCTCGTGATAATCTGACCCATCCTTCAACCTCCTTTCTCAAACTAAATTAACCTCTTTTTTTTTTTTTTTTTTTTTTTTTTTTTTTTTTTTTTTTTTTTTTTTTTTTTTTTTTTTTATGTATTGTCTGTATATGTGTGCATGTAGTTCGGCGTACTTTTATGAGGATGCAGGCAGTGCTTCTCAATTTGGAAATTGACAGTAGAAATTTAATATTTTTCGTCAAATAATTTAGACATTTAGTTTCGGCATCTCTAATAATGCGCGCTCTCTCTCTCTCTCTCTCTCTCTCTCTCTCTCTCTCTCTCTCTCTCTCTCTCTCTCTCTCTCTCTCTCTCTCTTATGAGAAATATATGAAATTGTTAGTACAGTATTATAGATTAATTGTATATGTCTTTATTTAGACATATCCTAATAAAGAGTAACTCATTCATATAGAAAAAGATATTTCTAATTAAAATGTATCCATCCGAATTCTTGATTGAATTCAATGGCTCTGATCAGAGGCAAACTTCTTGTATTGTATCAGCTGATAATATTTCAACATACTGTCATGATCTATATATAGATTCGATTTCAACAAATCCAAAAATCTCATAATTCATATACCAGAATTTTCTCTCTGATTCAGAAACTCATAATCGAACTTTTACTGGGAACATTTATTTATCAATTTACCTCCCTACAAGAGATATTCCAATGCACAATTCAATTCACTGACTTTAAAGCTGTGATGCCAGGTTTGAGCATAAAAGATTGTGCATTAATTTAAGCATTTCTTGAGCCTCGTATATTCTGATGTATCGAATAAATCAAAATTCTTCTATACTGTACATAAAGAAAGACAAAAAATGGAAAAAATAAAATCATCAAAGAAGAACCAAAACATCATCAAATAACAAGAATCACACCCACGATTTTAAAGGATTTGTATATATTTGAGGGAGACTAATAACTGGTTGATGAGGAGCCGCTGTCCTCGGCCTACTTACAATTCTACTTTTAGTTTTGTTAGGGTTCAGATTTATGACCCATAAGTTGCAGAATGCACCAATTTTAGCGAGATCTCTATTAGAGGATTCATAAACTTTAGTTTTACATGCAGGAGATAAATGAAATTGAGGTAAAGAGAGTAGTAACATCAGCAAATGCTATGCACTTGTATTCTATATTAAACTACACTCACGTTATATATATATATATATATATATATATATATATATATATATATATATATATATATATATATATATATATATATATATATATATATATATATATATATATACACACACAAATGAAACTATAAGCGAGATTACTCGAGTGCTCTATGTGAATGAGATTATTGTGACGGGCCTAGAGCATGGTTGTGACTCAAAGGCAGGAAACAATAAACTGAGTTACTTTATATACAAAACCTCAAGGCAACAGGCATTTTCATGTTCACAAGACAGACAATGTTACACAGGCGATATGCAGACATGTATATTCAGGTTCTTTTCAGTGCGAGGGAAGAGTGCAGATACAAGCATAATATATACAAAATAATTTATGTACGATCGTGTGACACACGGTTGGTACATGGCTTCCCCCCTAAAAATGACATACTGTACATGTTAAATAGGGCACCCTGATTTAGAGAGGCGAACTGTAGGCGGGTCATCTGGCAGAAGATAAGCAGGTTTTAGACGATCAATGGAGACCCAGTCTTCTTTGCCACGAATGTTTAGTAGGAATGCTTTCGGACTGCGTCGGATCACAAAGAAAGGGCCCGTGTAAGGGGGCGTTAGCGGGGGCTTGGTAGTGTTGTTGCGCAGGAAAACGTACGTTGCAGAGTGCAAGTCCGTTGGGGTGTGATGCTTTGCTGGGGGCTTGTAAGTCTGGCAGCACGAAGTAAATTTTCCCACGACGTGACGTATGCGCTGGAGATCATCGGAGGAGGTTGTAGAAGGAAAAAATTCGGCAGGGACGACCAACGAGTCGGCATATACCATTTCAGCTGCCGAGACGTTGAGGGCGTTTTTAGGAGTGGTCCTTAGTCCCAGGAGGACCCAGGGAAGCTGAGTAAACCAGTTGCAATCCTTGCAGTGGGACATCTAAGCTGCTTTGAGGGTGCGATGAAAACATTTAACCATTCCATTGGCAGTGGGGTTGTAGGCCGTTGTCTGATGTAGGGTGATGCCCAGGAGATTCGATAACGATGTCCACATTTGAGAGGTGAAAGTGGTTCCCCTGTCAGAATTAATACGCTCAGGGATACCAAATCTTGCAATCCATCCAGAGAGTAAGGCAGATGTACATGAGGCGGACGTTGCAGTTTCCATGGGAATGGCTTCAGGCCAACGAGAGGAGCGGTCGATGACGGTAAACAGGTAACGATGTCCTTGTGATGTGGGTAGGGGGCCTACAACATCGACATGAATGTGTGCGAAATGACGCTGAGGTTGAGGAAAGATACCCACTCCGGAATCCGTGTGTCGATATACTTTGGAAGTGTGGCAAGAAGTACAGGCGCAGACCCAATCCTTAGCATCCTTAGAAATGCCGTGCCAAATGAACTTTGCCTTCAGCAGCTGTGCAGTAGAACGGCACGAGGGATGTGAAAGGCCGTGAATTAAATCAAACACCTGTCGGCGCATGGGAGCAGGAATCCATGGCCGCGGTCTGCCAGTACTGACGTCACAGAGGAGGGTGGTGTTGGAGTCGTCGAGGGGGAAGTATTCACAACGGAGGGACGTACAGGTTGTCCTACATGCTTGATACTCTGGATCCTGTTGTTGGGCTTCAGCCAGGGCGTTGTAATCCAATCCCAGTTGAACAGCAGCCAACGTGTTTCTTGACAGGGCATTGGCAACGGGATTAATTTTCCCAGGGACGTATTTAAGGGTGCAATTGTACTCAGCCACGGCAGAGAGGTGTCGGCGTTGACGGGCAGACCAGGCGTCAGACTGTTGAGTGAAGGCGAGCATCAGAGGTATGTGGTCTGTGTGAATGACGAAGGGCGTACC
The DNA here is from genome assembly GCF_036898095.1 of Palaemon carinicauda. NCBI lineage: Eukaryota > Metazoa > Arthropoda > Malacostraca > Decapoda > Palaemonidae > Palaemon > Palaemon carinicauda. The sequence continues at coordinate 56,462,796 of NC_090731.1, forward strand.
TTCTAAGAAATGGGGAAAGTGACGGACAGCCAAGTGCACCGCCAGCAATTCTCGATCGAAGGTAGAATAACCCGATTCTGCCTTGGACAGTTTTCAGCTGAAGAAGGCCAATGGGCGGGGCGAGCCGTTGATTACCTGCTCGATTACTGCACCAATAGCAATGTCGCTGGCATCGGTGGAGAGAAGGAGAGGGGCATGTGGGATAGGGAAAGTGAGAGCCGCAGCAGTTGATAGGGCCTCCTTAGCATTGCAGAAGACTGCTTCTTGAAGGGGACCCCACTTCAGGTCCTTGGGCTTGCCCTTGAGGGAGGCGTAGAGGGGAGCAAGAGTGGCGGCAATGGCTAGCAGAAAACGGTGATAATAGTTGATCATGCCCAAGAATTCCTGCAGAGCTTTGATGGTCGAGGGCGCGGGGAAGTTCTGAACGGCTGCTACCTTCTCAGGGAGGGGATGGACTCCTTCAGGAGTGATGCGGTACCCTAAGAACGACACTTCGTTGGCGCCAAAGGTACACTTGTCGTACCGGACTACAAGGCCATTTTGTTGCAGGTGGTCGAGCACGATGCGCAGGTGACGGAGGTGTTCCTCTTTTGAGGAGGAGAACACAAGTAAGTCGTCCACATAACATACACAGAAAGGGAAGTCCCCTAAGATGCTATCCATGAGAAGTTGAAACGTGGCCCCAGCATTACGAAGGCCAAAACAGGAGTAATTGAAGGTGTATGTACCAAACGGAGTGGTGATGGCAGTCTTGGGGATGTCTTCTGGGTTCATAGGCACCTAAATACTACCCCTTCAGGAGGTCCAGCGTAGAGGAAACCTTCGCTTTGTGCAGGTAGGAGGTCACGTCGGCAATGTTTGGGAGGGGGTAGTGATCCGGTTGTGTTTGCATGTTCAGGCGCCTTTAATCCACGCACGGATGGAGGGAGCCATCAGAACGATGTGTAATGGTGACGACCATGGGCTGGAGGCCTTTTGGCAAAGGCCTATTTCCTCCATTTCGGCGAACGTTTGTTTGGCGGCTGCCAATCGTTCCGATGCCAGACGTCTGAATTTTGTGAAGACTGGGGGTCCCGTCGTCTTGATATGGGGATAAATACCGTGCTTGGCAGGAACCGTGGGGATTGGCGAAGTTCAGGACAGAAAACTTCCGGGTACGATGCGAGGAGGTGGGCGTAGGCATCCGTGGGTGCGCTGATGTGGAGAGCGAGGTTAGAGGGGGCGGGGTGAAGAGGTGTCGACAAGTACGAGTGTGCGTTGACCAATCGTCGGTGGGCAATATCGACCAGGAGGAGGAAATGAGAGAGGAAATCCGCACCGAGGATTGGCAATGTGACCTCAGCAACGAGAAACTTCCAATTGAATTTACCATTTCTGAACGATAATGTGAGGTTCTCGTAACCGTAGGTGAGTATCGCAGATCCGTTGGCAGCTACCAAGCGGACGTCGGCAGATGTAGACAGACTAAGTCGTGTCTTGAAGAGTTTCCTTGGCAAAAGAGAACAACAAGCACCCGTGTCTACCAAAAATTGCACTCCCGTTCCTGCATCATGTAAAAAGAAAAGATTAGAAACATGGGAGGCCAATGCCACGAGCGATGGCCTACTTACAAGTTTTTTGGCCACTGACAATCCTTGGCACATTTCTTCGCGGTTGCCCCGAATCTGAAGTGGTAGTAGCTAAACTGCGGCAGATGGGAGGTAGTAAGTGGCTGTAGAAGTCGTTTGTTGGGGCACGAGCGATTGGTGGGTGGTGGGTGGCTTTGTCGCCACTTCGGCACGTCACGGGGTAGGTGTGTATGTCCTACGGCATTCATGTCAGCTTCAGTTGACGTTGAATAGGCATCCTCTTCATCAGGGGTGGAGGCGTTGATGGAGGTCTTGAAGTGGCTGTCCATAAGGGCGTCGGCTTTGGTCATCAAGTCCTTTATGGGTAAACTATGGACATCGGGTATGGCAGCGCGTATAGGTCCGGGTAAACGGCATATCCAAAGGGCACGAAGTAGGTTCATCTCACGAGGAAAGCCGTCTGTGGCAGGTTGAAGGCGAGCGATACTGGTCATTTCCCTGAGGGCGAGCGAAGCCCTTTGGTCGCCCAACGGTTGTTACAAAAGCTGAAAAAGCTTTGCTATACAGGCGGCTGGCGAAGGCGAGTACTGCTGCAGAAGGTATGTTTTGAGGGCGTCATACTCTATTGGAGTGTCTCCTTGTTCAGAAAGTCAGTCGGATATTTCTGGGAAGGTGTACTTGGGTATCGCTGCGAGAACATAATCTTCTTTGGTGGTTGAGCGAGTCACGCCCTTAATGCAAAACTGGACTTCTGCCTGCTGAAACCAAGCAAACGCCTGTCCGCTGGCAAACGATAAAAGTTTGAACGGGCCAGCAGCAGCGCCAACTTCCGTAGAGTCCGCCATAGTACCAACGATGGAGGGGCGAGGGGGGTGGGGGTGGAAGGCGGTGGGAGCGAGTCGACTTCCGGGGTCACCAATGTGATGGGCCAAGAGCAAGGTTGTGACTCAAAGGCAGGAAGCAATCAACTGAATTACTTTATTAAAGAAAACTCTCCTTTACATACAAAACCTCAAGGCAACAGGCATTTTCATGTTCACAAGACAGGCAATGTTACAGAGGCGATACGCAGACATGTATATTCAAGTTCTTTTTAGTGCGAGGGAAGAGCGCAGATACAAGCATAATACGTACAAAATAATTTATGTACGATCGTGTGACACACAATTGATACATCATGGTGAGGGGCAGATGTAGATGGTTTGGTCATGCTCTTCGATCTCCCCAAGAAAGATTAGTTCACCAAACTTTCAACTTGGCTCCACAAGGCACTAGAAGAGTTGGAAGGCCCACACCTACATGGCTGAGGACTATGAAGCATGCAGTAGGAGAGGACGATTGGAGAAGTATTGATTTAAACCTCAAGATAAAAATGACTGTCGAAATCTAACCGAGGCTATTTGCGACAATAGGCGTAGGAGGAGGAGATGTTTTATATATATATATATATATATATATATATATATATATATATATATATATATATATATATATATATATATATATATATATATATATATATATATATATATACATATATATATATATATATATATATATATATATATATATATATATATATATATATATATGATGTTTCTAAAATTATTCCTATTCATTATATATAAACAGTTTTAACAAAAACCGTATTTACTTATATATAACTTGCCAGGCAGTACTACATTGGATCCTTCTCTCTGGTTACGGTTCACTTTCCTTTTACCTGCACATGCACCGAGTAGTCTAGCCTATTCTTTACAGATTCTTCTCTGTTATCATACACCTGACAACACTGAGATTACTAAACAATTACTCTTCACCCAAGGGATTAACTATTACACTATAATTGTTTATCGGCTACTTTCTTCTTGGTAAGGAGAGAAGAGACTCTATAGCTATAGTAAGCAGCTCCTCTAGGAGAGGGACACTCCCTAGTAGTGCCATAGCCTCTGTACCATGGACTTCCACTGTCTTAGGTTAGAGTTCTTTTCCTTGAGGGTACACTCGGGCACACTATTCTATTATCTTATTTCTCTTCTTGTTTTGTAAAAATTTTTATAGTTTATATGGGAAGTATTTATTTTAATGTTGTTACTGTTCGTAAAATATTCTATTCTTCCTTGTTTCCTTTACTCAACGGGCACTTTTCCCTATTGGGCCCTTGAGGTTATAGCATCTTGCTTTTCCAACTAGGTTTGTAGCTTAGCAATTAATAGTAATAATAATAATAATAATAATAATGATAATAATAATAATAATATTAACTTCTAAATAACTGATTTTTTTAAATGACCCAACTTCTTTCCCAGATTCCGCGTATGCACTCTTCTATTTGTTCTAGACCATTCTAGATTTACTACATCCCATTAGATTTCCAGTGCACCGTTATATATATCCACAGCATCAGGGTTTATGCCTCGTAGTAGATTCATTAAAATCATTCTTGATTTATTTGATGATGATGATATGATCCAAGTGGTAGTCACTGTCTATACAAGCTTAGCTTGCCGGACCAGGGTTCGATTCCCGGACGGTCACAAGCTCTTGTCTTTGTGTGATTTTGCTTGGGGCTCTGATCCCTAGGTCGTTAAGAGAATCCAGACATTAATGTATCAAAAATATATATGTCTTATTTGAATATATATATATATATATATATATATATATATATATATATATATATATATATATATATATATATATATACATATATATATATACATATATATATATATATATATATATATATATATATATATATATATATATATATATATATATATATATATATATATGAGTATATGTGACTTATCCAGTACATATTCATAATCCTCATTTCGAGAGAATATTTCAATATATATATATATATATATATATATATATATATATATATATATATATATATATATGTGTGTGTGTGTGTGTGTGTGTGTGTGTGTGTGTGTGTGTGACTTATCCAGAACATATTCATAATCCTCATTTCGAGAGAGTATTTCAATATATATATATATATATATATATATATATATATATATATATATATATATATATATATATATATATATATATATATATATATATATATATATTTATATATATACACTTCCTGAATCATAATATCATTATCTGTATAAGTATACAAAACTTTCAATTGGGATCTGAATACTTTCGAAAAGCACTTTATTTTGTCTAAGGCTAAGTAGAAGAGGCAATTACCAGTAATTTGTTTCCAAAGTAAAGGAGACTGTATCTCCGAGGCACTGAAAAATATGAGGATGCTTTAGAAAGGAAAACTATTTGTTAGACTCTCTCTCTCTCTCTCTCTCTCTCTCTCTCTCTCTCTCTCTCTCTCTCTCTCTCTCTCTCTCTCTCTCTCTCTCTCTCTCAGGGTATTTCCATTAGTAAGGCAGATACTGAGAGGGAAATTCTTGTTTTTTCTTTTATAAATTTAAATGTTTCGCCACTTACCAATACAAAAATCTGACGGCAATGTATACGTATAAAAGTATTGATTTTGTTTTTTCATGTTTACTACTCTTCTCCTATATATATATATATATATATATATATATATATATATATATATATATATATATATATATATATATATATATATATATATATATATATATATATATATATATATATATATATATATATGTATGTATATCTGTGAATAACCAATTAGCCTTTATTACCCAAGAACTTCTTATATTGGGAGATAAAGGAAAAAAAGAGAAACGTAAATTTATACATATATATATATATATATATATATATATATATATATATATATATATATATATATGTATATATATATATATATATATATATATATATATATATATATATATATATATATATATATATATATATATACATGTGTGTGTGTGTGTGTTTGTGTGTGTGTTTTGTATGTGGATATCCAATTAGCAGTTATTGTCCAATAACTTCTTTTATTTCTGAAGATACTGGAAGATGAAAGAAAAACTAGAAACAAAGAAATAAGTAAAGTGGATATATCACTTTTTAAGTTTAATTTCTCTTCAAAGTAGGTCTTAAAAGAAGAAATGGCTTCATTTTACAGCGATAATATTAATATCAGAAAGATCAAGAAAATTAATTGGTGTCTTAAAAAACAACAAACTTGTCCAAAGATACATAAGCGGACTTTAAACATTCCTCTTAGAGATTCTTTTGCTGATGAATGTTTTACGGAAAGAAAATTGTTTTAGGTTGCAGAATATACTTCAGCGCATGTAGCATTTGAGGAACGGCCTTATTACGTTCATTGAAATAAAGGATAATGGACTTTTTAAAGACCAGCCCCCCACCCACCCTAAAAATAAAAATGCCATAAATATAGATACAGTTAATATCTTAAACATTATTATAAGCTGAAATATTTAATTATTACAGATTTAAAACATGTCTTGTTTTCAAACGTTTGACTGAGCATGTTCATTATGTTTAGAAATAAATTGCGTGTATGATTCCATTGTCATTTCTCTTGGATGTTTTATTACTAATTACATTTTGAGCGAGATAAAAGATTACAAAAACGTGTCATTATTATATACAACCGCGTGCTGTCGCAGAGTGGGTTTTGTATCATATCTTCTATATAACATTTTCCTCCGATTATTTTACTTGGAATGTTTTATATTTTTTACAAAGTTTTCTTCGATTTAGATAAACCAGCTTCCTTAGCATCGTTTCTTCTGTTTTAATATCATTTCCCTTAGCACTAGACTTTTATTATGTTCACCCCTCCACCAGTCTAGTTCCTTTTATTCACGATGCAAAATCAGAATTTTCCTTAAATCATGAACACTACGTAGTGAAGTCACCCTTCAATAAAGAGGAAAATCATTGAACATAAAAACTTCTTTTCTCTGAACGTTTATTCGACCCCTTCTGAAATGTAAATACTTAATTTATTGAAGCTTACTTTCTTTCATCGTTCTTTTCGTTTGTTCCAACTTGATACCACTTCACAATTTCCGGCGTTTTTTCCTCTAAAACAAAATTGCGACTCTCGTTTACCTAGAATCCATTTGCATACTTAGGATTCATCTTGTTCTCAATGAGCGCTCTTTAATCTTGTCAGTTTAGAAATGTTGCTAAACAGTTTTAATCATCTCGACTATTTCCCTCATTTATTATCCATCAGTATAGTGCCTTATGCAAATATTAACCCCTCTGTTCCATAATGTTTTCTCTTCTTTCCTCTTCCTTCGAATGAGGCTATTTTACGTCGAATAGTTTCAAGCAGTGCATAGGTTTTTTTTTTTTTTTTTTTTTTTTTTTTTTTTTTTTTTTTTTTTTGGCTTAATGTGTTTCTACTATTATTTTAAGGTTGCCTCTGGAAATATTCAGAATAAAAAATGACGGATAAAATGAGGAAGCAAGGCAACCACCTTTGTATCAAGTTTTATATAAAAAATTAAATATATTTAGCTGTTCCAATATAAATTGATAATTTTTTATGTCCTTCCATATATGCATTAGGATCTTGACCCCGAGTCAAAATGGTGTTGATTAAGTACTACCTACTGTCATAAACATTATATTTGACAGTATATTTGACCATATATCAAGTGATCCTAAAGACATGCATTCTCTCTCTCTCTCTCTCTCTCTCTCTCTCTCTCTCTCTCTCTCTCTCTCTCTCTCTCTCTCTCTCTCTCTCTCTCTCTCTCGTTAAGATTTTTAAATGAAGCTAATCTGCTATTCTTATATTTTTATATACAATTTTTTCACTCCTCAACATTGCCAAATTAAAAAGACCAAAAATTCTGTCGACTTCGATACAACTAATTTTGTATCATCCAAGGTTTCCCTGAAATCTCTTTGACGGAGTTTTATTTCTCTATGAAAGGTGTTTCCTCGAAATATCCTAGTTTATCTCTTCAATCCCTCATATCGGTGTCTCTACCATAGGTTTAAATCTCTATGGTATTTTATTCTTGGCGCATTTATTGCCTTTTTCTGAAATTTTCATGCAGGTTATTGATAGAGAGACACCTTTCATTTTATTTTTTTTGGGGGGTTTTCTTATTACAGTTTGCGATTGATATGTAAATACCCCCCCCCCCCAAAAAAAAAAGAAAAAAAAAATGGAAAAAAAAAAAAGCAAATGATAACGCCTTATAGGTCGCTACGCTAAAGAATGTCAGAAGCAAGGGACAGGATAATGCCCTAGAGACTGACCATACATATGATTAACGCCCAAGTTCCCTCTTCGCCTAAGATAGGGCCTGATAGGACTAGGGAATGGCTGCTGAAGGCTCAGCACGTAGACCTATAGGCTCCCCCAAACCCCGCATCCCAACCTCACAAGGATGACAAGATTGCAGACGCTATCTGAAACTATCGACCTTGAGCGGGTCTCAATCTCCCGTTGAACAAGTTGCCATCTAGGGACGTTTTCAATAGGCCATCACAATCTTAATTTCTTAGAAGATATTCACAGAAAATTTAATATTTTATTCAACATAAAAAGAATATATCCATTGGTTACAAAACACTTTAGAATAAATTACATAATATATAACGCCAGTTGCTGCATGCTGCTTTTAATCATGTACACTATGCAATTTACATGAATTAATTTTTGTATCATTTGCTGTATACAACTCTTACGAGTCTTCTTATTCATATATTTTAAAAAGGAGTTGAAAAACAGTTTCACTGTTTTATGAAAATGTTCAACATGATACATGTAGCACCTGAAGAAATGACGGAAAAGGGTTTAACAAACGATAATCATGTTTTTTTATCATGAATAGCGCTGGCGATTTTGCAACACTATATTTCTTATTTTGTTTGGACAAATAAACGTTTCAAGAAATAAGTTGATACTTAGTTTAATAAATTGGGTGAGTAACTCAGTTTTTGCATCAGTAAGATTGCGAGTTAATTGCTGCCTTCATTATGATAATGTCAATATTTCAATCAACATGATATTTTTTTCTCGGTTCTCTTTTTACATCTCATCACCATTCCGTGGTTTTTCCTTTAAAATTTCTCGTCCTCTTTTATATATATATATATATATATATATATATATATATATATATATATATATATATATATATATATATATATATATATATATATATATATATATATATATATAATAAACGAAACGGTAATTCAAAGTAATATCATCATTATCATCATCATCATCATCATCTCCTAATCCCATTGACGCGATGGGCCAGTCATATATTTCTTGAGATTTTAAATCAATGCTGCTCTACTCAACATCTCCTACTTCACGGTTCATAATCTTAGACAGGTAGGCCTGGGTCTTCCAACTCTTCCAGAACCTCGTGGAAACCAGATGAAAGTTTGGTGAACTAATCTCTTGGGGAGTGCGAAGAACATGCCCAAACCTTCTCCATCTACCCCTCATCATGATTTCATCCATATATGACACTCGACTAATCTCTCTTATAGTTTTGTTTCTAATCCTGTTCTGCCATTTAACTCACAATATCCTTCTTGAATCTATAAAATGTGTTGGATATTGTTTCATTGTAATACCAAGACTCGTGGTAAATACAGTAACAACGATCTCAGTAAATTGATATACTGCCTGATTTTTATATGTAATTTCAGGTGATTTGATTTCATAATTTTACTTAACCTAGCCATTATCTGATTTGCTTTTTTCAATCTTTCATTAAAATCAAATTTTAAAGATCCCGTATTAGAAATAATAGTTCCTAAATATTTGAATGATTCCCTCTCATTAATCCTTTCTCCTTCCAATGACATTTCCCCTTCCATTGCATATTCTACTCTCATCATCTTTGCCTTTCTTCTTTTTATCTTGAGCCTAATCTCCTGTGATATTTCAAGCATTCTAGTAAGCGAGCTTTGTAAGTCTTGTGGTGTTCTGCTAATAAGGACAACGTCTTCAGCATATTCTTGGTCAGCTAATTTCCTTTTACCACTCTAGTCCATCCCCAATTGCTCAACGCATTACAAAATCACTGAGGGGGGTAAAAAACATAAGTGACAACATAGTCCCTTAGAGTGCTTCACTGTTCACTAGAAATTCATTTGATAGGACTCCACTAACATCAACTTTTCATATGCTATGTTTATGAAGAAACTTAATCAAATTTATATTTTAAGGAGGAACTTCATAATAACGCAGGACTCTCCACAAAATTGGCAGGGTGCACACTATCAAAGGCTTTTTCATATAGTCCGTAAATGCCATCAAAAGGGGATTTCTATATTCTAGCATTGCTGTACATGTCTCAAAATGAAAATTGGTTGGTGCAACTTCTATCTTTTCGTAATTCTGTAAGCTCATCTCTCAGCTTTTCATAAACCTATCTCTCTAGTCTGTTTAGAATGAACATACTATGTATTTTCATGACAACTGACGGAAGTGTGATGCCTCAGTAATTATTAGAATAATTCAAGTCTACTTTTTTTTTTTTTTTTTTTTTTTTTGTCTTTTTCACCAACACTCCTAGATTCTATTCATCAGGTTTGACTTTTTCATGCCACCTTCTACAAAATAGTCTTATAAGTAGTCTGGGAGTCACTTCATTTTCAGCCAGTATCATCTCGGCAGCTATTCAATCGTATCCGGGGGCTTTCCATCTCTTTAGTTTTTTAATGATAGCTTTGAATTCAAACACACTTCTGTTGTTATAACACATTCATCTTTTTTTTTTTTGGATAGGTATATGCTTGTTTTTTCTTTGAATCAGTAGAGATTTCATTGATAATTATGAGTAATTCTCACACCATAGCCACTCCCTGAAATCATAGCGTGGTCAGCCTCCTCTGCTCTCTAAAAAAAATTTCCAGTCATTCCTGGCTTTTCTTTTAACTTCACTATCAATACTGGAATCCTTAGTATACTCTACCTTGTAATCTTTACTATTTCCTCGAAAACTGTCAACAACCAATTTCTGTCTTTGTTTCTTTTTTACAGTATCCTAAGTATCATTGGATATCCATGGTTTTCTCCTTGTAACTGCATGTCCCAAAACTTGCCTACCAACTGACTGATATATATTCTTGATATCACACTATTCTTCAATAACTGTCTGCTCTTCATATCTTAAAGTCTTTAAGAATGCAAATTGACTCCTACATTTAATTACAAATGTTTCTCTATTCTTTTCTTCTAGAAGCTTTGTATCAAACCTAGGTATCGTATTAACATTTCTGTTGGGTGCTTTTAGTTTTAATTTCAGTGGGGCAATGAGGAACTGGTGATCCCTATCAATATCTGTATCTCTATATCTTCTTACAATTCTTAGTCTTCCTTTTCTCTTTATTAATAGCTATGTTATCTATTTGATTGTTGTAATTGCCACATGGTGAAGTCCATGTATAAGTGTGATGTCCTTATGCTGAAAACGAGTACCTCAAATAACAACATTGTCCATTGAACAAAAACTTTTAAAATGTGCCCCATTTTCCTTTGCAACTTCAGCAAGACCCTCAACACCCATAACATTCGCTATGCCTTCATCATTCCTTCCAACTTTATCATTGAAGTCACCAATCACAATTTTCATCTTTCTCTTAGATCTCATCTATTACACTCAGCAGTTCTTCGTGGAATTCATCTTCTTTTTCGGAGGAATTGTTTTTTAATGCATAACAATCTATACTACTCATATTGCACTGCTTTGACTGAAACTTTGTAAGTAACACTATACTATTTATAGCTCTTCAATCCAATAATGCCTTTTCTTCCTGAGTGGACATATAAATTTTCTTTGTTTAAGATTTCTTTGCCAATCCCATTACAACGTGCTTCACTTAGGGCCATGATATCCAAACTATATTTCATAAATTCATTCTTTACATGCTGCAACTTCCTAATATGATTCATGGTTCTAACATCCCAAGTATTAATATCCAATCTTTCTTTGGTAACTATAAACCGGAAGATTCTTAGCACCCCGCTACACCAAGGACTTGGGGGCCATTCTGTCATTTTCGCTTTCCGAGCATTGACTATATCCATAGAGGACTCATTAGCTAAATTCGTCAAAGGATAGCCAGTGCCGTGTGATGAGCAGTGCCTATCTAACTAAGGAAAGTGACCGTTGCTGGTCGATATTAATTCTAGTAAGATCATCCGCCAGGCATCAGGAGTAAAAGCCAAAAAGTCATCTTGTCTATCGCCTTAAACCCATTCAGCCACCATGCTGCCAGTGAATTCATCGAGATTTAGGGGGGCAATTTCTCTAGGTCGAATGTTCTCATTATACCACCATGTTGCTCATCCACTTATGTAACCATTGGCAAATATGGATTGCTAAGATATACGGCCTAGCACTGTAAAGAAATTATATATATATATATATATATATATATATATATATATATATATATATATATATATATATATATATATATATATATATATATATATGTGTGTGTGTGTGTGTGTGTGTGTGTGTGTGTGGGTGTGTGGGTGTAAATTTCACAGGATCATGTGATGCTCTGAAGTAATAAAGGTCATAATAAAATCAAATTACTGAGTGAATCCTGACGGTTTTGTAATCAGTCAGGAGTCAGTCTATCATTTTTCCTTATGGTTTGTTGCACGAAGATACACAGACACGCGCACACACACATACACACACAGACACCCCCACATGCACATCCACACACACGTATATAAATGTGTGTATATATATATATATATATATATATATATATATATATATATATATATATATACATATATATATATATATATATATATATATATATATATATATATATATATGTATATATATACATAAATATATATATATATATATATATATATATATATATATATATATATATATATATATATATATATATATATATACATATAAATATATATATATATATATATATATATATATATATATATATATATATATATATATATATATATATATATATATATATATATATATGTGTGTGTATATATATATATATATATATATATATATATATATATATATATATATATATATATATATATATATATATATATATATATATATATATATGTATATATATATACACACATTTGTGGAATTGAAAATTTTCATCTAGTTTATAACATACACACAATGATTGAATCAAAATCAAGAGTGTTCTGTTTAGAGAACATCTCTTTCATGCCACGTATCATCTTTCCATATAAATAGAAACAGGAAAAGAAATTATGCCCTGACCTTTGATCTTATTGTTATCTCATGTGGGAGGAAATTATTTGTAATTGGATGTAAATGTTCATTAATTTATTATTCAATGCTGGCTTCCGCAACTAACTTAAAATATCGAGTCATTGATTGCAACTTTGATCATTAACAGTTGATCCCATAAAAAGATAAACTATTAGTGCGGAGTTGAGATTACATTTTAATATTACGGAAGGCATACCACCGATAAGTTGTCTATTGTTCAACTTATGATTCCTGTATATTCTATTATATATATATATATATATATATATATATATATATATATATATATATATATATATATATATATATATATATATGTATATGTATACAGTATATCTATATATGTCTCCTAAATTAACAAGTTATCAACCTCTTGTCAATATTTCCCAAAGGGTGTGGTGGCTTATTAGAAACATCACTGCCTGGCGCTCTGCCGGACCCAGGTTCGAATACCCGCTCAGGCTTGATAGCTTCTTATAATGTGTGTAACCTATCCATCCTTGTGAGCTACGAATATGGGAGTTTAGGGAGCGTATAGGTGTCCCTGCTGATTCCTGAGCAGCCATCGCTTGGCCATCCCTGGTCCTATCTTGGGTGGAAAGGGGGCTTGGGGGCTGATCATACGTATACAAGGTCAATCTGTAGTCTAGGGGATTGTCCTGCTAGCTAGGGCAGTGTCACTGTCCCTCGCCTCTGCCATTCATAAACAGCCTTAAATCCTTCAAGTATGAACTAACCTGTCGAGTTTTATCGATCTTCAGAGTTCTAAAAAATAGTAGTAAACTTATACAAATACATAGTGGATGTAGTAAACAATGATAAAAGTACAGCTACTCACAATCGACATTATATGAAACATGATATGATTCCTGTATCATACTCTAAGGAAATGTGTTACAGAAATATATTAAAAATTTGTATATGATAGAATGGAAACCATTAAATCAAAGCCTCAAAAAAAAAAAATACAGAAAAACTTTGGTCCTGCAGTAAATACCGACGCCTCCGCTGGCAACGACTCCTCGAATATAGAAATAACTCTTCTGTAAAATGCGTCCGAATTAAGTTTGATAATCTCTCTCTCTCTCTCTCTCTCTCTCTCTCTCTCTCTCTCTCTCTCTCTCTCTCTCTCTCTCTCTCTCTCAAACACACACACACACAGCTATACATAAAAATATGGCAAGCTAACATCTGACGAACTTACGTGGTTGATCAATTCTTATGATCATGATTTCCGAATGTTCGCAATGGATGACTTCCCTCCTCATTGTTTTCTACCCTGAAGAAACTTTGAATTTTCTCTAATGAGTCAATGCTGAATAGCATTATCGAAAGAGAAGGCGCACCTAATGATTTATGTTCCAGTGTCGATTTCACTATTCACGGAAACTTTGACGTTTGTTAAATTCATCATCGACCTTCTACAAAGTGTACCAACCGTGTTTCACACAATTGTACATAATTCCTTTTGTATATATTATGGTTGTATCTTCGCTCTTCCCTCGCACTAAAACGAACATGAAAATTCAAGTCTGGTTTTTCCTCTGTGATTTTGTCTGTCTTGTGAACTTGTCATGTCCTGTTGCCTTGAGGTTTTGTATATAAGGAGAGTGTTCCACAACAATATAACTCAGTCGTTTCCAATCTGCCTTTGATTTCACAACTCCTCTCTCGGCCCGTCACATTGGTGACCCCGGAAATCGACTCGCTTCCACCGCCTTCCACCCCCACCCCCTCGCCCCTCCATCGTTGGTACTATGACGGACTCTACGGCAGTTGGCGCTACGGCCTCTCCATTCAAACTTTCATCGTTTGCCAGCGGAGAGGCATTTGCTTGGTTTCAGCGCGCAGAAGTCCAGTTTCGTATCAGGGGCGTGACTCGCTCAACCACCAAAGCGGATTATGTTCTCGCGGCGATACCCGAGGACACCTTCCCAGAAATATCCGACTGGCTTTGTGAACAAGGAGACACCCCAATAGCGTATGACGACCTCAAATCATACCTTCTGCAACAGTACTCGCCGTCGCCAGCCGCCCGTATAGCAAAGCTTTTTCAGCTCTCGCAACAACCGTTGGGGGACCAAAGGGCTTCGCTTACCCTCAGGGAAATGACCAGTATCGCTCGCCTTCAACCTGCCGCAGACGGCTCTCCTCGTGAGGTGAACCTACTCCGTACCCTTTGGATATGCCGTTTACCTGAACCTGTGCACGCTGCCATACCCGATGTCGATAATTTACCCATAAAGGACTTGATGACCAAAGCCGACGCCCTTATGGACAGCCACTTCAAGACCTCCATCAACGCCTCCATCCCTGACGACGAGGATGCCTATTCAACGTACACCGAAGCTGACATGAATGCCGTAGGACATACACGCCTACCCCGTGACGTGCCGAAGCGGCGACAAAGCCGCCCACCACCCACCAATCGCTCGCGCCCCAACGAACGACTTCTACAGCCACTTACTACCTCCCATCCAACGCAGTTTTGCTACTATCACTTCAGATTCGGGGCAACCGCGAAGAAATGTACCAAAGATTGTCAGTGGCCAAAAAACGTGTAAGTAGGCCATCGCTTGTGGCGGTGGCCTCCCATGTTTCTAATCTTTTCTTTTTACAGGATGCAGGAACGAGCGTGCGATTTTTGGTAGACACGGGTGCTTGTCGTTCTCTTTTGCCAAGGAAACTCTTCAAGGCACAACGTAGTCTGTCTACATCTGCCGACGTCCGCTTGGTAGCTGCCAACGGATCTGCGATACCCACCTACGGTTACGAGAGCCTCACATTATCGTTCGGAAACGGTAAATTCAATTGAAAGTTTCTCATTGCTGACGTCACAATGCCAATCCTCGGTGCGGATTTCCTCTCTCATTTCCACCTTCTGGTCGATGTCGCCCACCGACGATTGGTCAACGCGGACTCGTACTTGTCGACACCTCTTCAACCCGCCCCCTCTAACCTCGCACTCCACATCAGCGCACCCACGGATGCCTACGCCCACCTCCTCACGTCGTACCCGGAAGTTTTCCGTCCAGAACTTCGCCAAACACCCACGGTTCCTGCTAAGCACGGTATTTATCACCATATCAAGACGACGGGACCCCCAGTCTTCGCAAAATTCAGACGTCTGGCACCGGAACGATTGGCAACCGCCAAACAAACGTTCGCCGAAATGGGGAAAATGGCCCTTTGCCAAAAGGCCTCCAGCCCATGGTCGTCACCCTTACACATCGTTCTGAAGAAAGACGGCTCCCTCCGTCCGTGCGGGGATTACAGGCGCCTGAACATGCAAACAGAACCGGATCACTACCCCCTCCCAAACATTGCCGATGTAACCTCCTACCTGCACAAAGCGAAGGTTTTCTCTACGCTCGACCTCCTGAAGGGGTATTATCAGGTGCCTATGAACCCAGAAGACATCCCCAAGACCTCCATCACCACTCCGTTTGGCACATACACCTTCAATTACTCCTGTTTTGGCCTTCGTAATGCTGGGGCAACGTTTCAACGTCTCATGGATGGCATCTTAGGGGACATCCCTTTCTGTGTATGTTATGTGGACGACATACTTGTGTTCTCCTCCTCAAAAGAGGAACACCTCCGTCACCTGCGCATCGTGCTCGACCGCCGGCAACAAAACGGCCTTGTAGTCCGGTACGACAAGTGTACCTTTGGCGCCAACGAAGTGTCGTTCTTAGGGCACCGTATCACTCCTGAAGGAGTCCATCCCCTCCCTGAGAAGGTAGCAGCCGTTCAGAATTTCCCCACGCCCTCGACCGTCAAAGCTCTGCAGGAATTCTTGGGCATGATCAACTATTATCACCGCTTTCTGCCAGCCATTGCCGCCACTCTTGCTCCCCTCTACGCCTCCCTCAAGGGCAAGCCGAAGGACTTGATGTGGGGTCCCCTTCAAGAAGCGGCCTTCTGTAATGCAAAGAAGGCCCTATCAACTGCTGCGGCTCTCACTTTTCCTATCCCACACGCCCCTCTCCTTCTCTCCACCGATGCCAGCGACGTCGCTATTGGTGCAGTACTCGAGCAGGTGGTCAAAGGCTCGCCCCGCCCATTGGCCTTCTTCAGCAGAAAACTGTCCAAGGCAGAATCGGGTTATTCAACCTTCGATCGAGAATTGCTGGCGGTGCACCTGGCTGTCCGTCACTTTCGCCATTTCTTAGAAGGTACGCCCTTCGTCATTCGCACAGACCACATGCCTCTGGTGCACGCCTTCACTCGACAGTCTGACGCCTGGTCCGCCCGTCAACGCCGACATCTCTCTGCCGTGGCTGAATACAATTGCACCCTCCAATACGTCCCTGGGAAAATGAATCCCGTTGCCGATGCCCTGTCAAGAAACACGTTGGCTGCCGTTCAACTGGGATTGGATTACAACGCCCTGGCTGAAGCCCAACGACAGGATCCAGAGTATCAAGCTTGTAGGACATCCTGCATGTCCCTCCGTTGGGAGGATTTTCCCCTCGAAAACTCCAACACCACCCTCCTCTGTGAAGTCAGTACTGGTAGACCGCGACCTGGGATTCCTGCTCCCATGCGCCGACAGGTGTTTGATTTCATCCACGGCCTTTCACATCCCTCGTGCCGTTCTACTGCACAGCTGCTGAAGGCAAAGTTCATTTGGCACGGCATTTCTAAGGATGCTAAGGATTGGGTTCGTGCCTGTACTTCTTGCCAAACTTCCAAAGTACATCGACACACGGATTCAGGAGTGGGCACCTTTCCTCAACCTCAGCGTCGTTTCGCACACGTTCACGTCGACGTTGTAGGCCCCCTACCCACATCACAAGGACATCGTTACCTGTTTACCGTCATCGACCGCTCCACTCGTTGGCCTGAAGCCATTCCCATGGAAACTGCAACGTCCGCCTCATGTACATCTGCCTTACTCTCTGGATGGATTTCAAGATTCGGTATCCCTGAGCATATTACTTCTGACAGGGGAACCACTTTCACCTCTCAATTATGGACGTCATTAGCGAATCTCCTGGGCATCACCCTACATCACACAACGGCCTACAACCCCGCTGCCAATGGAATGGTTGAACGTTTTCATCGCACCCTCAAAGCAGCTTTGATGTCCCGCTGCAAGGATTGCAACTGGTTTACTCAGCTTCCCTGGGTCCTCATGGGACTAAGGACCACTCCTAAAGACGCCCTCGACGTCTCGGCAGCCGAAATGGTGTATGACGACCCGTTGGTCGTCCCTGCCGAGTTTTTTCCTTCTACAACCTCCTCCGACGATCTCCAGCGCATACGTCACGTCGTGGGAAAATTTACTCCGTGCCGCCAGACTTACAAGCCCCCAGCGAAGCATCACATACCAACGGACTTGCACTCTGCAACGCACGTCTTCCTGCGCAACGACACCAGCAAGCCACCGTTAACGCCCCCTTACATGGGACCTTACCTTGTGATCCGACGCAGTCCGAAAGCATTCCTCCTAAACATTCGGGGCAAAGAAGACTGGGTTTCCATTTATCGTCTAAAACCTGCTTATCTTCTGCCAGATGACCCGCCTACAGTTCGCCTCTCTAGATCAGGGCGCCCTATTTAACATGTACAGTATGTCATTTCTAGGGGGGGGAGCCATGTACCAACCGTGTTTCACACAATTGTACATAATTCCTTTTGTATATATTATGGTTGTATCTTCGCTCTTCCCTCGCACTAAAACGAACATGAAAATTCAAGTCTGGTTTTTCCTCTGTGATTTTGTCTGTCTTGTGAACTTGTCATTCCCTGTTGCCTTGAGGTTTTGTATATAAGGAGAGTGTTCCACAACAATATAACTCAGTCGTTTCCAATCTGCCTTTGATTTCACAACTCCTCTCTCGGCACGTCACAAAAGTCTGCAGTTTGTTCGTATAATCACTGTTAGCAATTTGGTATTCAGGTCTAGAATCCCTGCCGAGTACATCCAACCCTAGTAAATTATCAATCCCATTTATCACATTCGACCAGCTGACGAGGGATTTTCCTGCAGTTGTAATCTCCCCCTTGAACATTCCGTCCGTTAGATGTTGGTCTCCTGGTGCGTCTTTGTACAGCTTTAGCAAGGGCTTGAAAGCAAACATCCTATCTTCGATCTCATCTCGTACTAGGGTTGTTTCCTTTCCTCACTGGGCTATTTTTCCCTATTGGATTCCTTGGGCGTATAGCATCTTGCTTTTCCAACTAGGCTTGAAGCTTGGCTAATAATAATAATAATAATAATAATAATAATAATAATAATAATAATAATAATAATAATAATAATAATGTCTAATCAAAGAATGGTGAAAAATTAATATTCTTTTGTACTTGCACTTCATAAGAACAGTAAACACCAGAAACAAAAAACAATATTTATTTTATGCATTTTCGTTCTTGCCTTACAGAATGGAAGAAAGGATAATTACGAAAACATTATACTTATAACCCTAATCTAAGTGAAACCAGTAATCTAGAATCAAGCATATCTTTGATGTAACCATCCTTTGCGAACTCCGATCTCGATATCTCATGTCTTTTAAACAATCTATCTGAAACGCCAGAATTTGCACAAACTGTTGCGCCACCTGCTCTTAAACTATGCAAATCGAACTTTGATATATCTGGAACTATATATTGAAAAGCTTCAATAAACAATTCCTGCATTCTTGAATATGTCAAAGGTTTGTTTACCTTTCTA
The DNA here is from genome assembly GCF_036898095.1 of Palaemon carinicauda. Lineage (NCBI taxonomy): Eukaryota > Metazoa > Arthropoda > Malacostraca > Decapoda > Palaemonidae > Palaemon > Palaemon carinicauda. Next base: position 56,482,286 of record NC_090731.1, read on the forward strand.
ATCTGATAACTCGACTTTGTTCTGTTAATATTACAAAAATTAAATGCGAACTTTCAGTAGTAAATCCACATTTCCAAATTTTTGACAGGACATAATTCTGTCTGTGTCCTAGCAATTGCCACATGTTGACCATCTCTATAAATATCGGTCTTACTTTTCTCTATGAAAATAGCCATGTGAGTTTGTTCAAAACAAACATCTGAACATTTGATGTTCAGTAACTCGCTACAACGTAAATAACCAGAATATGCAACCAATCATGCAGATATTGTTCTTTGATTATATATGTTTTCACTTCCAAAAAACTTACAATATATTTCTCGAAACATATGTGAATTTATAGGTTCTTTCTTCGTTATCGGTACAGACAAACGTCTTTTTCCTGCCTCATAAACATTCTTCACCAGTTCCGAATCCGTCGGAGATGAAATACCAATAATAGAATATGCCCAGCGAATTCCGTATAAAGCTGAACATAATACACTCGCTGAAAGACCTGCCTGGATTAAACTTGCTAAATAAACACAAATCACCAAGTAGACATTTGATCGTAAATGCCATTCTTCTCCAACCACTTCACCCACTTCATGTAACTACGGTAATAACCTTTAGTTGTTGAACTTGCACGACACTCTGATGATAATTCTGGAATTCTCTCTATATTTTCTTTTACAGATTCCGGAAGAATGACATCATTTTCATATGCCTGCAAAAATATATGTAAAATAAAACACACAATAAGCACATAATTTTAGATAAATTAAATTTTCAAACAACATCAAAATTTAAATCAACTTCCCCAAACATTGAATCATAGCTTTTACCACACGTATGAAATATTTTCTGTTTTGGTAGATAAACAACACCTTTAACCAGTTGATCAAAATGTGTACCATCTGGACACAACAATAGCCAAAAGCTTGCCAATTCCCACTTTGGTACCACTAAAGCACCACATACTTTATCTTCTGACGTTTTAGCCAACACTCTACACACTAGATAAATAGGTGGAGAAAACCACCCCCTTTCATTTGTCCAACTCTGTGAAAGCGTCAATCCCTGAACATTTTATATTCAAGTGTCTTGAATAAAACATATCTAATTTGTGATTACTATCACTAGCAAACCAATCAGTCTCAAATGGTCCCCACAATTCACCTATATAATTGAAAATTTGTAATGACACATCCCAGTCATCAGAATCTCGAAGTCGACTAATGAAATCTGCCTTTTCATTAAGAGAACTTGGAATCCACTCCATCTCCAAGTAAATACCATTGACTAAACAATGCCTGTAAATATTCAAAGAAATATTTTGCAAATCATCTTTCATGCTACTCTTAGAAATAATACTGACCACGTTCTTATCACCAGTAAACCATTTGAGCCGTTTCCCTTCAACTTCGTGATTTAAGGAAATAAAAAATTCTCTGAACCGCAACCAACTCTCTCCAAGTTGAACTTTTCTCCATCTCCTCTGGACTCCACATTCCATGAGAAATTCCATGCATAGAATTAACAACATAAGCACCAAAAGCATGTCCACTAGCATCAGAAAATACAAACTTAACACA
>NC_090731.1:56493859-56501359 GCF_036898095.1 Palaemon carinicauda
CAAGTCTTGTTCCCTCATAAATGTCTAACCAACGCAAACTTCAACTCACAGAAGAGATCTTATATTTCCTGTAATTTAAAGATAAGGCAGAATAAGACCTGACTTGAAGAATCTTAATACTACTTTACTAGCTTAGTACAGCTTAGAACTGGACGAGAATTTCCTTTTGATGAAAATGTGCATATACGTCTTATTTTGGCAATAACTTAAGAAGATTATAGAATTTTGATAAAGAAAGGTAAATGAAGGGATAAATGAAGTAGGGTATGAAATAGCTGAACCTCACTACATGGTATATTGCCTGAAATGCTCTTTTCGTCAAAAAAAAAAAAAAAAAAAAAAAAAAAAAAAAAAAACATGTATATGAGTGATGAAAATAGATACAATTTTGATTAACCTAAAATAAAACTTTGATCACTCATATAGAATCTTCTAAGGGTCAACAAAAATTTGATCACTCATATAGAATCTTCTAAGGATCAATAAAAATTTGGTCACTCATATAGAATCCTCTAAGGATCAATAAGTTGTTGCGCCAAAAAAAAATTAAGATATAAATGACTCTTGAAAATCTTTGGTTGGGATTTTCTAGAATTGGAGCTTAGCGAGTTTGGTGAGGAGGGTACCGATAGGTGAAGGGAGCGGGGGCGTGGGGGAGGGGGGATGGGGGAGTAGGGGAGTCTTGTCAAAAGTCTAATCAAGCGATTGCATGTCTGCCTAATTACAGGATGCCTGTAACCCCCTTTCATTTAACATTTGACCTGTATAATCTAACCATCCAAAAAGTCTGGGAATTAAACGATGTTTAAAAGCACGAGTTTCATTGATAGGCCGGGATTGTTATTTTTCTATTTCTGTTAATAATCGGTTAATTAGCTCTCAATTTATTTAACCAGGTTATCAGATCAATGCACAAAAGAACTTGGAGCTAATTAATGGCACGGAAGTTGGTATTCATCATTTATCTGGTATCCATACGAATTTATTCGCAAATTATTGGAGGTCAATTAGCAAGCATATTATTGGACTTAATTGCCTTAATGAACGACTGGAGCCTTCCTGGTTTATTAGTGTCTCTGTAGGAGAGATTAATTGGGTAATGGTTCGTTGATTGTCTGATGAAATGCGGAATTCGGCAGAGGCCATCTGAGCCGAGTCAAGGTTCAGATATATAGCCAACACAGTCCGCCGTGCCAACGGAAATTGATTTTGCCTATATTACAGAGACCGTCGCCTATTGATTGATAGAATGATATCGAGGTGAGGCTCTAAGGTCCGGAAAGCGCGTTCGTGGTGGAACTCAATACTCATCCTGTGATGACGAAGCGCCATTAATTTCACTTAAATGTTCTTCACGGGTTACATACTCTTCCACCTCTCCCTTTACATCAACCATTGTTAGTGTTATAACTAAACCATAATCTACTGCTTGAACAAAATTCAGCTCTCTACACCAAGAGTCAAAAAAGACAGAAATTATCTGGGTTTATTTGGGTTTTGTTCAACTTAATATAATCTCATCGATATATTTCAAGAAATCCAGATACCAAATATTGAGTGCCTCCTTCACAAGGGTGGTTAGGCTTTGTTTCAATTAATTCTACCAGACTTGATTAGGGTTTGAACTCTGCTCCACGAGATAGAAGTCGCAGATGTAACTGGCTGGGCTAGCGAAATCATATACTACACACAGACATAGACACACACATACACACACACACATATATATATATATATATATATATATATATATATATATATATATATATATATATATATGTATATATATGTATGTATATACATGCATATATATATATATATATATATATATATATATATATATATATATATATATATATATGTATATATATATATATTTATATATATATATATATATATATATATATATATATATATATATATATATATATATATATATATGTGTGTGTGTGATACAGGAATATCGTTGTGTGTTCAACACTATAACTTCAATAACAAAGTGAGCTTGGATATCATAAAAATGGAAAGCAATGTGGCCATACATTAGTACTTCTGAAGCAGCAAAGGAATTCTTCCTGTCATTATGTTCTTCCATTAAATATAAGTGGAACAAATCTATGAGTTTAGTTTTGAATTTGAATTGAAGGATTTTCTTTACGGTGAAGGAAAAGTAGATTTTATATCAAATCAGAAGTAACAAGGGACAGAGAAACAAAATTCCTTCAGTTATTCAGAAGTGATTTTAATCTTTAGATATCTTTATTTTCTGTTTTTATTATTGTCAATTTGCATTTGGTCTAACTACAGGCAAACCTGTTTTTCAACATTCATTTTTAAATTTTTAAGCCCTATATCAATACTCTGAGGGAACGAGATGACTAAATGAAGAGAATAGTGATATATTCTTTCTTTTTGAGTATTTCAAGGATCCTTTTCTGAATGTCTGAAAGCTCAAATGATCTTCAAGCAATAACCAACGTCAGTTTACGCTTCAGGTAATCAAGGCATTTTTCTAGTTTGTTAGGATTTGCATTTGCTAAGATCATTTTTAGCAATAAGATTATAATTCCCCGAACTTATGTGTTATGATGCTTTCCTGTATCTACAAAACGTACTGTTTCCAATTGAATGACACTTGTACTTCACGGGTCATGACGCAAAATTCTTTCAAAATAGTTTTATAATTGTTATAAGTTATTAAATGAGTGACAATTGTTCTTTTAAACACGGATGATTATTATTAAATTATAGCCCAAAATATCCTCTTTAATACAATTCTACCTAGATTTATGGAATTATTCTTATCAAACCAAATACCTGAACCGTTGAAAATTATACATGCTATTTTTCCCGAAGGTTTCATTGCAATTGAAAAGTTGCAACACTGCATTGAGGGCCATTTGAGATATCGATTTGTCACTTTTTTCCAAATGATTTAAACAACAACAGCATCAATAATAATAATAATAATAATAATAATAATAATAATAATAATAATAATAATAATAATAAGGATGATGATGATGATGATGACGATAAATAAGAGATGTTCTATGCATTAGCCTAAAAATTGTCGAAAATACCGCTATCCCTACATTTTACTTATAAGAATAAATACGACACATAACAAGGAACATTATCAAAACAACCACAACTTTTCTAGACTCATTCTTCGTTAAATCCAATCAATTGCTTCAATAGACCGATCTGAATATGACCGGCCTAGGCGGGCATTTCCGTAAAATCAGATTTATCCCTATTGTCGAGAACAGTGACAAGGAACCTCCTCATCCTCCTCCTTCTCCAGTCTGACAGGAGGATCTGCCGTCGTTTCCTGATTAGGGAAGCTTTCCCAAGGGACGCTCCTTCATAAAGCCGCTTTGTGCAGAGTTGGAATCCGAAAGCCATTGTGGTTCGGGGAAGTGGCATGGATACACATTCGTGGAGACCCTGAGGGCTGGGCTGCGCAGGGTGAAGTCCGCCATGTTTTCAGGGAATTTCTGGCATTTTCTGGGATGTGGCATAAAGTAAATAAGAACTGGATTGTGCTTGTTTAATGGCCTCGGGGGGAAAAAACACAGATGGAATGTAGTAATTAGGATGCACTGATATCAGGACCTGGGAGGAAATGAGATTTTCACGGAAATGGAAACCTTCCCACATAATCTCATTGAATGGCTGAGTTTTAATATCTTTCTTTTCTTTCTTTCTGCTTTTATTCTACAGAGAAGTAATAGTCTTTTTGGTATTCTGAACTTGCAATTGCTGATGATATAAATATTCTTACTCCGTATTTTTTTAAGAGTACTTAATTTCATCTTAAAAAAATCTAATTATATATATATATATATATATATATATATATATATATATATATATATATATATATATATATATATACATATATATATATATATATATATATATATATATATATATATATATATATATATATATATATATATATATACATACATATATATATATATATATATATATATATATATATATATATATATATATATATATATATATATATATATATATATATATATATATATATATATATATACTGTATATCTGATAAATAATGCTATGCTAATATTTCACGAATGATAAAAAGTGATGAACTAACTTCAGCCAAAATATAAAAAGGAAAAATATAAATAAAACAACATAACATATAAAAAATAACAATATTCAATACTCCATAATGAACCTTTTTAACAAGTCTAGTTTACAAAGGTGAAATTCCTTTTCTGCAAGAATATCAGCCTTCACATTTACATGAAATTCTATTATTGGACCGAAGGCACTATATCTCATTAATTTAGACAGCTTATTGGAGGAATTGGGATAATTGCAATCTTGTTATGTTATTAGAGGGATCATTGTCTTATGACACTTCTGAATAGCGAAATTCCGCCTTCAAATCTATCCCCATTGGGAATTTAGTCTCAAGCGCTGAACACCAATTATTTCAGTGCTGGGTCCTATAATTTAATGATTAATATCATATGCTTTTCGGTTTGAGTTATATACATTTATTATTATTATTATTATTATTATTATTATTATTATTATTATTATTATTATTATTATTATTATTATTATTATTGACAGCAGCAATAGAAATAGGGATGTCAATTGGCATTTTGTACTTTTTTCTATTGAAACATTTTTTTTTTTTCTAGGTAATCTTCAAATTTGTAGTTAGTCGTTTATGTTGATTTCTTATATAGTGTCTCCGGCGGTGTTAAATATATATTAATCTATCACTGCACGACATTCCATTTTATAATCGTTTGAAATACTGTATAAAATACTTTTGGAAGTGATTCTGCTAATCGGACCTATGTGACTTTGATCCTTCTCTTAATAAATTAGCCAAACTAGCCGAGTACGTCTCGTGACTTGATGAAATTATAGCGTGTCGTTAATATAACGAGAACGAAATGCATTTTCGATGCCAGGCTATAATTCCGATGTTTTGGTAGATTTCTGAATTTAGAAAAAAAAAAAAAAAGTGTCGCTCTACGCACCAATTACCTCAAGTCATTTACGACATTCGTCGGTCCTTCGGGGTGGAAGGGAATAATAATTCTTACTTGGCTGGTTATGAGGAAGGGGTTTAGGGGTTGCAAGGGGAGGGGGTGGGGAGTGTAACGATGGGGGAAGCAGAGGAAAAAAGAAATCCGGGAAAATTAATCTTAGTTTCTGTCGGGACTTGGGGCAAATGTAAGTTTTTTTTTTATTTGGGGGGATCGGCAGGGGAGAGGGGTGAGTGCCAGTCCGAATGAATATCAAAGTAAATGTAATGGAAGTTGTGGTTATGTCTTGGGGATGACGTAAAGTTTAGGCAAATTTATACGCATCTACCAAACTTTGGTAATATAACCTTTGTAGTGTAGGAGGTTACCGTAATTTATAGCAATTTTATGCTTACTGTTACGTACGAAGGGGATAAGGCAAGATTTAATAACTGTCACCAAAATTGAACTTTGCGATTGTGTATGAAGGGGAGAGAAATAATTACGAATACTGTTTGGAATACCTTTTCGTCCACAGAATTCTCATTTTCATTCGAAATGTTCTGAAATTATACATTATTCTTGTAACTCTAATAACAAAAATTACTGCATAGCAACGTTGGCTTCTTAGTTTAGGAAGTATTAATCCATATCAATATTGAGATGTCATGGTAAAAAAGGCTATGATATTTGCCAAGGTAATTTTTATAGTATTGAAGCTTGAATATTGCCTCTCTATTGTCATTACTTTCATTATACTATTCTAATGTCAAGAAAGTTTTTAATGTATCTGTAAATAGCGTACATGATTTAATGTTCAATATTATGTTCATTCAGACATGTTATACTTAAGAAGTAACAATATGAATCCATAAAGTTATATTTCTGATATTAATTTTTTTCTTTAACGGTGAATGACAGTCTTTACCTGTACCTATATTACTTTGGTAAGTGCATCCATGTTTAGATCCATTACTGCATACATATAAACTTGCTAAAAATTATATATATTTTTTCAAATGCTTTCCTAAAATAAGATGTAGACTCCATGCTATTACAGTCAGTGAATTTACTGCATTATCCTTTTTACTTATACATAATTCTCATGTTTCCCTTTTTTGCAGCTGTTACATATATTCGCTATAGAATGGGTGGAAGCCTTCCGTACCCAAAACTCACAGAAACACATCGTGAAAGAGTTGGCGCTGGACACACTTTACGGCACTGTAGATTTGAAGCAATTTTCCTGCCCTTGCCATTCCTTCCCTCTTTAATGTTGCTGCCTCTCCTGAGAGAACGTGAAAGACATGGCTTCGTAAATTATTAACATGAAGGAGAGGTTGGAGAAAAGAGAGAAAGGGAAAAGTGGAATTACCTTGAGAGTTCCTTCGTTTCTTCTCTCAACCACTCTTGAATTTAGTCAATCTTTTAATGCTACCACTTACCTTTTAGAGGATTTTCATTTGTGGGAAGTTTTCTTCAAGCGATACAACCGTGTTTCTTTTTACTTTTAAATTTGAATTTCTATAAAATCCTATGAAATTCTATGAAATACTATAAATCATCGGTACTGCAGTACATGTATAACCGCTCATGTATCTAGGTATACATAGCTATGGAACTATGCAGGTAAGATTGTCATTTCACTACTCAGTAATGCCATAATGTTTTGGACTGTTCATTCTCAAAAACACCGGAAACAGGTTGCTATGGAGGTTGCTCAATCTTCCGAGTTTTAACTCATATTCAGTGTTCCGTTACATAGGTATCATCTGTATAGAAGGGAATTTTTCGTAGTCGTTTCATGTTGGCCCTGGCCATTTTCAGTTTTGAGCATTTTTTTTTCTATGCCACAAAATATAACATATTTACTATTCAATGAGTGGCATTTATCGATGTTGTTTGAGACGTCACTATCGTCTTTGTAAGAATATTTTCAAGGGAAGAAAATAGAATACAACATGTGGTTCATCTTTTAGATTGGGAAAAAATATATCTTCAACTTACGCTGGTTTTCATAGTAAGTCTTCACACTTACCTGAATTGTTACCTTGTAATTCCACAAAATAAGATCTACGTCTAATTTTGTTTTAACCTGACATTTGATATCAATACAAACTTGTTTATAGGATAGAAATAAGACTCATACGTGATCAAGTTTTTTTAATTTTTATTTCTCCTGACTAGCTTGGCACAGTAAACAATGCGCTGTACAGTGAAGCCATATTTTCCGCAGCAATAAAAAAAGAGAGGGAAAAGAAAACATAAATAAAAAATCGGTGAATCTGCTTGTAAAACTAATCCGAATGAATTTCTTTGTTTTTCTTGCCTACACATCTTTTGGGAGAGCATGTGATGGCTGAATTATACGCTCTCAGGATCAGAAACAAGATAACATTCGGGCGTGGTTTTACAGTTCACGGGAGAGTTTATGTATAAGGCCAGATTCAGACAGTAGGAAACTGACGGT
>NC_090731.1:56503859-56508859 GCF_036898095.1 Palaemon carinicauda
GCAAATATTTCAAGCATCGTAAATATTCATTTGCTATGTTTCATGAAAAAAAAAACCAGCGATGTCCTTAGCAATGCACCATGTCCCTCTGATACACTCTGATCTACGCGGACCAGCCAAGCCGAGACCTTCAAAGGAGAACGACTTATCAAGGACAACAACCAAACTAATATATAACTTCTATCTTAAGAGAGCGGAAGAGAAAGAGAGGGAAGGGAGGTCATAGAAATATCATTCTTCATGACAAAGCCTTAGTCAAATCTCGTTGTATGTCATATTCATGAGTTTTCCTTTTGAAGTCTCGTCTGAACTAACCCATGGGGCCTAACACACAAAACAAGTAAGTACACTTCTGCATCGCCTCCTGGACATTCTCAAGAGTCCTCGGAGCATAAGGTTCCTTCGGGGGGATGGGTGGGGCTCAATTGTGCCAAGGTTTCGTGATCTTCTCCAGTTGGAAAATTGGAGAACCTTGAAAGCCATATAGCTATGAAAGCAATTGGAGTGTGCATGCCTTATCCAACACATAAGCTTTAGAATATTATAACTGCTTAAAGATTAGAGATTTGGACTTTTGATGGCAAAGGACATAAAGCGTACTAGTTCATAAGGTCAATCGGCAGAATGGGTTCAAGGTATTGTCAAAATATCTACATGGCGCTTATCATGAAAAAAAAAAAAAAAAAAAAAAAAAAAAACATATCAATTTTCACTGTGATCAAAGGGAAGTTATCTTTGACTTATAACATAAAATTGAATATTAATAATAAACAATATTGTACCATAGTACCCAATTAATCCGATTCAACAAGTAAGACCTTAAAATTATTACATGGGGGGTAAAACAAAACCATTCCACATTAGAGATGATTAAAGAAAGAGGAAGTCTTATCAGGAGCAATCTAATAACAAAATGACTGATCTGCTTTTTCATAATTCTAAATTTGGTTTTATTTGCTTTCAGCTGCTGTGGCAAATAACGTGTAAAGTCAATTAAGAAATGAAGGATTTTCAAACTTTCTAAATACTCGTGTTACTCTTTAACAGTAATATACATGGAGATTTAGATTAAGGAATAGTAACAAAATAATACTAAACTAATTCATATCTAGATTATCTTAAGTGAATTAAAACTTCAAATTTTATGTGGCATAGTAATTATCACCACAATTCGTGATAGGATTCACATTTGAATAGGTGTTCACTTATATTAAGTATACAAGTGGATTCTTGAAACAAAATAATGATCACACATCTCTGGCACATTTCAACCCCTTCGTATGTTTTAATATCACAAGAAGGGTTTGTATATGATTGATCATTGAAACCAATCACCCTTTAAAACTCATTTATACAGCGTTCATCTACCATAGGAGACATCACATTTAATGATAAACACTTTGGATAAGACTCTCCAAATACATGCACGCATGCTATAGTTAATTTTGACACTCAATTACCCCCATTAGTTTTAAAATTTCACTAGGCATTAATCACCGTATAATAGGACTGACTTGGAAGAATAAACATCCGTTTATATATATCATATATACATCAAGAAGCAATGTGTTACTCCTTTTTTATATGGAAGAAGCAATTTTTTTTTCTAAGCCTCCTGATTTGAGTTCAGGACACACAAGTTGAAAATGTCAAGAAGATTATCACATTTTCACTGAGCAGTCAGTCGTTTTCACGGAACGTCTTCATATCTAGTTGACGCACTAAACTTTTCGTAATGAATGCAATAACATTCTTTTGACGTCATGTAATTGGCATTGGGTGAAAAAACACAGACTATCTCTCTAAAATGACATGTGACTCTGGAGGCTCGGGCTTCTCTGAGGCAAGAAGCCTGGCCAAGTCTGTGAAGGTCAGACAGCAGCATGGACGCAGTTAGAGGGTGGCCATGCATTTACAGGAGAGACTTCAGGGGTTGCTTCGTCATCACTATGCTCCTTGTTCTCTTCACAGTGTGTATCATCTTCAGAATCAACACATTCTGAAGGTAGATCAGAATGGGATGCTATAGAAGATTCAGGGCGAGAAGAAGCTGGAGAAAGAGATGGTTCTGCTTGATTATCAGTCTGGGTTGTACCATCAACTACTGGGCTAGGAAGTTTTTCTGGAATTTCTTGATTTGGTGTAGTGGATGTTGGGGTTAGGGAAAACTTCCTCTTTTGACTCTGGTTATCATCTGTATGTTGGGATACTGGATGAACTGAAGGTTTTGTAGGACTAATGGATTTCAGGTCATCTTTTAGGCCCCTTCGAGGACGGTGGCCACATGGGCGGACTCTTTCACTTTTGTCATCTTTCCAATGCCTTTGTTGTAATGCTTGATGCTGTGCTTGTTTCAATAATACGTTTTGAGGATACGGATTAGTAAATTGATGATGAAAAGCATCTTCACTACCAAGAGGTGAATATCCCCCATTTCCTAGAGAGAAGTTATTTTTGACAATTTTAGTCAAAAGACCAGGTCGGGGGTGTGGAGGATATTGCAGAGGAATGGTTGAGTCTACATCATCTCCAGAAGCTTCATCTGTATGGCCAGTATAGTCTAGAACAACAGCTGAATCTGGAGTGACATCATGAAGGTTTAAATGACGAGGAGGAAGCTGAGGGGGACATCGGCTTTTAGGTGATGAACGCTTTTCATCTCGATCACGTCTTTGATAAGGCTGATGACTTCCTGAGGAGCATAGATCAGAATCTGACTCTCTGTTATGTCTCCCATGAGAGCCATCAGTCAAATAATCTATATGGAGATCAGATTGAGAAGAGGCTGAAGAGGTGTGAGGTGCTAGTAGAGCAGTTAGCTGTTCTACTGCTTGCCTTGCTTCATAGCTATGTACTGCAGGTTCACGTTCTCCATAAGCTGTCCAGTGACTGACATAGCGGGTACGCGGGGCAGTTCGATGTAACGATGCATACAAATTGGATGGGGCAGGGGACGGTGAATTATAATAGGAAGATACTTCATAATCATCATACATGCGGACATCAAAACTATTTGCTGCACTAATTGAAGAACATGTACTTGCATATTTTGACCATTCATTATCTGCTGCAGGCACAGGAGATAGTGCATCTGTCGAACTACAGTCTGTCACGCTGGCTACTTCACTTCTGCAATGGCTACCATCAAAATAGATATCAGAATTATTGGGATTGCTCAATAATTGGTCAAATTGTGCATTATCATAATGATTATCAAACTGGGGGGAAATTTTCATTTTTGATGGCGTCTTTATACTATCCTTTGTAGTACCATTATCATAAAAGCTCTGGTCATAAGTAGGAGGATCATCTACAGGATGTTTCTTTAACAACGTGGCCTCTTCTGGCTCGCCTAGTGTATCTAAATTTTGTAAAGATTTCTTAAGAACTTCATCTACACACTGTCGAGGATCAACTTGCATCCTAAATCTAACAAAACCCGCATCATTAAATAGCATTGATGAAGGTCTTGAAGAGGCATCTGATGACACAGCATTATGAGGATGTCCTTGGTTCCATAACAACTGAATATCTGAAGTTGCAGAATGAAGAGTTGCTGACTTGCGAATTGAGGGTCTTTTATGAGTAGGCTTGATAGTATTTGCTCGGCGAGTGAGAGGTTGTTGAGTGAGGGCCTCTTGATACACCCCTTTTCCACAAGACTGAAGAGTAAAGTTTCGTACGGCTTGATTAGTTTGACATACTGCAGGAAATACTTCCTCAGTTTTATCCTGTGCTGGTATGCTGGTACAGCTTCCGCAGTGCTTGCAGGAAAGTACTGACAAAAGTTTAATTTCTCCTTTTTGACTTTGCCTTTTACCTGAGGCTGTACCAACTGTAAGTGCAGCTGTTATGCCAAGAAGGAGCCACATAATAATTTCCAAAATGCGACATGTACTTTGATATGCTAGCCAGTACCAAGGGTAAGCTGGAGGTATGTCAAACAAGTAATGGGGCCCTACAAGGGCATACATGTGAAGGCCAGCAAGAACAGTTTGACCAAAAGAAGCAACTACAGTCAATTGAGAACCCCGGAAGAGGGTTATCCTTGGGTGACGAGCAGGCACTGATCCTTCAACCGGGGCTCTGCTCAATCTTACCATTAGTAAACCTGGATGGCGTCCAACTGCTCTTCCTACACGCCATACTGCTAGAAATCCTCCTATACCAACAGCTCCGCCCCATGCTGCTGTTACAGCTCGAGCTGCTGCCCTCAGTGGTGGAGCATGCTCAGGTAACAATGCTGCCGTCAGATGAGCAGCAACAGAAGTCAGCAAATGTGCTGCTGTCAGTAATGCTAAAGCCAATGGAGCGAGAGGTTTCTGAGGCAGTAATCTTGGGCATCTCCATGCCCGAACAAGGGCTAGCACCACAACTGCCAATCCTGCAGTTAAACATGGCCATCCTAATTCTTCAACAACTATTGAAAGTACTTCAGGTAATCTACGTTCAGCACCATATGGGTCATGAAAAAGATGAACACATCGTAGAAAAGAAGCCAGGAACATTAAAAGATACAGTGTTATATAATAACCTCTTGGCAAAAGATGGGTTGATACATGTATTCTTGCCAACCAAAGTAATGCTAACATGGCTAGCAAACTGTATAACCCCGCTGCACAATAGACATGCACAATCCATGCTGTTCCTAAAGACCTTATCCATTCAACTTTGCTTAAACCAACCCCAACATCTGCTCGTACAACTTCAACATCTTCAATTTCTTCAATATCTAGTATACGATCATCAAAGTTTCCTAGGTCCCCACCGTTAGGAGATTCAATGTATGGGGTTTGGATTGGATGATCTATGACACTGCTAACACCACGTTGGTCAGTCACTGCTTTATGGTGCAAATCTTGCTCAAAAGCTGGCGAAAATAAAAAGGGATTCTTGAAGTCATCATTTCTTCCAGAGAGATCCAGAGGGACCCTGTGACTACTGGTTGGCTTTGGGGTGGTGGTAGATGTAGTTGTAGACGGAGGCGTTGAGGTTGATAT
>NC_090731.1:56521359-56533859 GCF_036898095.1 Palaemon carinicauda
AATGAATAAATAAATAAAAAAAAAAAAAAAATAATAAAAAACAAAAATAAATAAAAAAAAAAAATAAAAAAACTATTAATCATCACAGTTGCAAATGTTCAAGAATATTTTTCGTAATGGAAGAGAATATTTAGATTCATCTGAACAATCTTTCAACTAAAGACGAAGACTTGCGTAGTAATCTATTTGAATCCTGAATTGCCAGATAATGTTTCATGTTACGGCTATGAATTACGCTAAAATGAATTGATTAGCCAAATACTTCTCTTTTTCTGTTAGCCAAATCCTTTTCCTCATCTGACAAAGAATTCAGAATTGATTAAACTTTCATGATTGATCGGTGTAAAATATTATTTCATGGAACTTGAAATTGGAGAGGCATGAAAAAATATATAAATCTGGGCTAATTTGCATTACATATTTCTAATACTTATAATACCACATAAAGATCATTAACACGTAAGATGTACAGTTGATAACCCATCCAAACCTACAACAATATTCTTAATTTACGTGCTCAAGTTACAATGATCAAGTGGCTAATGCAGTAATTGGTTGGATATCTTTAGATATAGCTTACCTGCCATTTTACTTTATAGAACTACTTTCTTTGCTCTACTTCCTGCCAACATTTCGTCTCGAATGAAATTCCCTGTATATAATTTTTATATTCCTCTTCACAATTCGCTAGGCTAAAGGAAATCTGTGTTAAATGGGGAATGTAGAAGCCGTAGAGTTTTATTTACGCTGGCATGGTAACAGCTGGGAAAGACTGATGTTCATTATACCAATTATTAAAACATTTCCTGTTTACAAATTTACTCTTTCATCAACACATCTTTAAATTTTGTGACTTGTGCTTGATATATTTTATCAGACCTGCATATCATAAAACTGCAGATTAAACTACCAACTGATAGAAGCTAAGAATCTAATTTTGTTACAAAAGGGTACATTAGTTCTCTTTATGATGTTGAACGATGAGTTTAAACTTTCCATCAAAGGTCTGTTTTTCCTGAAACGAACAAGGTCCAAAATTTACCGTCATTAACTTGATTTCAAAGGAAAAGGTGTAGAAAACATCTAAAATTTTGGTAATTTAATTGATAAAAAATATTCGCTATTAGGCTGAAGGATATCAAGAATAATTCACATTGCATAAAATATTTAGGAAATAAATATCATCTGTCAATAATAATAATAATAATAATAATAATAATAATAATAATAATAATAATAATAATAATAATAATAATGACGATCACTAGCCAAGAGCGAGATTAAAAAATGCGTTTAAAATCCTAGGAATTGCACAGCGGAAAAAGGGAAAATTGAATTTCTCAGGTATATCATAACCCGGTCGTGTGGCTTTCACCGAAGATTGGATTTCAACACTAATTAAAGCCTAATTATGTGGTCTTCGCTAGAAATTGCTTTTGATCACGAAATTCATTCTTCCCGGACTAGTCGAGACGGAAAAACAAAGTCTGTAATATAGTCCATAAAATATTCTTATAAACGTAGACGAACTGTTTTGTGTTTCTATGTAGCTCGGGTTCCCTTGAACTAGTTAGAAATTAATCAATTTACCATTTTTATTGTACTATGCAAACATTGAAATATGTATTGTTCGTGTGTAATACGAAGGAGGAGTTTCAGCTTATGATGTATAAAAGCCGAGAAGATTCTTAGACGTTAATGAAAATCCATCGGGTTGATCCCAATTTGATCCAGGTACCAGCAAATACATGGGCTAGTTGGATTTCTTTGTAGGCAAGGACTGTGTTTGTTCACAGAAGCGTTTTATTTCTCTAGGAATGCATCAAATCCCTAGTATTTACAGACTAAGGAAAAAAAATTCCGTATGTTTCGGTTGACACGAAATTCTTAACCCTTCTAAATCCTCTGGGAGTAAAGGGGAATGTAGCTTCCATTCTCATTCGTTTAAAAGAAAGAAAAAAAAACTTTTCCATTTGGACATTGTTAGGCAACAATGGGATGAAAATGGCTTTCTACTATTGCTTTAAATCCTTTTACAAGCACAAAACAAAGGACAGATTTTAAGGAGGTTGCAAATACAGAAAATCCTGCACAACCAGATTTTTTTTTTTTTTTTTTTTTTTTTTTTTTAAGTGTGCTTTTACATTTCTCTGGTTTCAGTCACCAAGTGTAAACCTTTATGGAGAAACTGGAGTGAACCTAACACTTTCCAAATCATAATATTCAAGATCTTTCTATCACGTAAAAGTTTAATCAGTAACATACTCGAGGTATTCACCAAATTTATAATATTACTAATCAGATTGGGCCTTTATTTTGGTGTACTTCACACAACTAGCAAGCAAAACTGCTTATAAAACCGTTGAAACTATTGCAAGTGATGTATGTACTAAATGGAGATGTAACTTTTGCCACATGAGAGAGAGAGAGAGAGAGAGAGAGAGAGAGAGAGAGAGAGAGAGAGAGAGATGATAAATGTTCTCAAAATATTGAATTGGAGATAACGTCGCAAAGGTAGTGTTGATTTTATAATTACACAGTGGCCCCATATTTCGTGACTGCGTGGTATCTCGCTACGCCACCAATCTGAGTGGCCAGTGTTCGAATCTTGGAGCGGACGAGAAGCTGACTTAGAAAGTACCTAGTTGCTAGTTGATTATTGTGGGCAGAAGCTATAGAGAGAGAGAGAGAGAGAGAGAGAGAGAGAGAGAGAGAGAGACGTGTCTGTGTCCCTGTCAAAAATTGTCATTAAAGCTGAAGATCCTCCCCGAGGTAATTCTTATCCCACCAGGGTGAAATAATTAATAAGATATTATATGATATTCATAAGATATCCTCTCCTGTGTATCTACTCCTTTATCCGAATACAGCAGCAGATCCACAATAACATCATTCCAAACTTGAGAGAGAGAGAGAGAGAGAGAGAGAGAGAGAGAGAGAGAGAGAGAGAGAGAGAGAGAGAGAGAGAGAGAGAGAGAGAGAGAGAGATGTGGCAGGGGGTTGACGCAGAGCGAGGGTCAATTTCGAGCGATTCGCTTTGATCACCAAGGCATGACGCAGTAGTATAAAGTAATTAGCCAACACTACGAAAAAAAGAAACTTCTCGTACATATTTGATTCAGTGTTTTAAGTCTCCGGAGGAATTAAACATTACGCCGGGTTCCTCCAAAAAGGGAAAATGAGTCAAAAAGGACTCTATGATGACGAGTACCGTAAAGGTGTGTGAAGGGGTTTTGGAGATGAAAGGGATGATGGGAATGGGATGGTGTGAGGTGGAAATGAGGTTAGAAGGTTCCTTCAATGGCGTGAGTTATGAGAGCACCGAAAAAAAGGGAACTTGTAATCACGGAAAAAGGCCCCTGAAAGACTAACGCTTTGAAGACACATTTTATGAAGGAAAAGTTTGTCACTTTCCGAGGCTGCGAGGAAGAAGAAGAAGAAGAAGAAGAGCACTCGAACGGAGAGACAAGATATGCCAATAATCCTGCTTATGGAAATGCCACCGACGTCGGCCATTAGAAAAGGTATATCAAAGATTTGGTGGCGGTTTTGAAAGGAAAACCTCGATTGCAATTTTCATATCTTCCGCATATTGGACTCTCTCTCTCTCTCTCTCTCTCTCTCTCTCTCTCTCTCTCTCTCTCTCTCTCTCTCTCTCTCTCTCTCTCTCTCTTTGTGCATGTTATTTTTTAGGAAAAGAACTGGGGATTTTTTTTGACGACCTACAAAGCAAAATACCCTTCATCTGGACGTGTAATGCACATACATACATACATATATATATATATATATATATATATATATATATATATATATATATATATATATATATATATATATATATATATATATATATATATATATATATATGTGTGTGTGTGTGTGTGTGTGTGTATATATACACACACACACACACACACATATATATATATATATATATATATATATATATATATATATATATATATATATATATATATATATATATATATATATATAAAGCCGTAGGCAGTTGAAATATTTATACGAATTAAAAAGTTGAAAATAAACTAAATGTAATTAAATAAAGCCTAGAATTCGAAGTCAATCGAGAAAGATAAATTGGGAGATGTGGAATAGGTAGAAATTGTTGGAGAGTGGAGCTCTATTGATTTTAGTAAGAACTAGGAAACAATCAGTCTTGTCTCTGAAAAGGGAAACTAGTTGGCTGTGAAGCGACGGTTGTCTTGTATAACAGTGGGAAAACTTTGTTAATATTGTCTTTGTTGCTTAGTTTTTGAACGAATCTTTGATGGTAACCATCAATTCATATATCTTAACTACTACACTCACACAAATGTATAAAAAACATAGTACAAATATAAACAAAAAACAATAAAGAGAAAGGCATTTAGTAAAGGTACCGAAGACAATAGATAAGGGTTAAAACTTTTCAACAACATATTGTCAAGAACGGGAGAGAGAGAGAGAGAGAGAGAGAGAGGGAGAGAGAGAGAGGAATGTTAGGTTATATTCAACCTCTTAGCTTGAGGTCGTCAAACCGTAGCCCATTTTCTCATTCTCATAGATGATATGATGTCCATGATAATACCAGGTAATTCAAACTCTCCCCAACTATTTCCCATAAAGTTATGAATAGAGTCTATTCTTTTCGCTCGTGCCAGGGAACTCGCACACTATGGGGCCATGACCCCTTTTTTCCTAAAAAGAAGAATATATATATATATATATATATATATATATATATATATATATATATATATATATATATATATATATATATGTGTGTGTGTGTGTGTATGTGTGCGCGCGTGTGTATATATATATATATATATATATATATATATATATATATATATATATATATATATATATATATATATATATATACCGTTTCATGTCCTCCACATAATAAATGCAAGTACCTGGGACTATATATATATATATATATATATATATATGTATATATATATATATATATATATATATATATATATATATATATATATATATATATATATATATATATATATATATATAGTGTATTT
The DNA here is from genome assembly GCF_036898095.1 of Palaemon carinicauda. Lineage (NCBI taxonomy): Eukaryota > Metazoa > Arthropoda > Malacostraca > Decapoda > Palaemonidae > Palaemon > Palaemon carinicauda. Next base: position 56,526,408 of record NC_090731.1, read on the forward strand.
CTTCCCAGCTCTCTTCTCCCCTCGGGGATGGGAGAGAGTAGCCATACCCTAGTTCGAGAGGGAAGATGCGTGTGCGTGCATATTTATCTAAATATTTAGACGTCATTTCTTACGGATAGCGTACGATAATAATAATAATAATAATAATAATAATAATAATAATAATAATAATAATAATAATAATAATAATAATAATAAATACAGTTGTCTTTGAACGCTCTCCTATCAAGTACAGTGAGGACAAAACTAAAAAATGGGGAATGATTCAACGTGTTAATTTGGCGAAGGGAACAAATGGGTCAATAAATTATCCAGTGTTATTACCGAGAGACGATTTCAAAATATTATAACGAGCTGAACGGTGATGTGATAAAAAGAACCAGTCGTGTTTGGGTGCTTTTCTATGTATGTATATGCAGACACACGTATCTGTTAGGTGAAGTGATACATGCGTAGTTAGATATATTCAAATAATTCTAGGGAAATAATAGACACCCAGAGGTTCAATGTAGTAAGCGTATATCCCTTCTTTACTGATGTAAAAACTCCACTGTATACATATAAATATATATATATATATATATATATATATATATATATATATATATATATATATATATATATATATATATATATATATATATATATATATACGTGTGTGTGTGTTTATCTATCTATCTATCTATCTATCTATCTATCTATCTATATATATATATATATATATATATATATATATATATATATATATATATATACAGGGAGAGAGAGAGAGAGAGAGAGAGAGAGAGAGAGAGAGAGAGAGAGAGAGAGAGAGAAATTTTATACCGTATAGAATACCAGAAAGCCTTATTATTCAAAGTACGGGGATTACTCTTAATCAACGTTGAAATCTATTGATCTGCTAAAATGTGTTTGGAAAAAGGCTTAGATTTACCGACGCTCCCCTCACCTTCGTAAATCCACCTCAACGTTTATGTTGGAATCTGACTATTAAAGCTGTAAATGCGTTGAACGAATACAGAAAATATTTACGGTATAAAAATGAATATCCTGTTTTTTCAATTCAATAAAAGTTAGAAAACGTTGTAAATGAAAAGAAGGATACATGATGAGTAATATGTATACCTGTGTACATGTTAGTCTACACAATCGTCAGGAAAAGTTATAAATGAGGAGTAATGGTAGTTTTTGACGGTATCTGTCCGAAAAGCGCTAGAGAGAGAAAGAAGTCAGTTGAGGGCAAACATTGTTGTAACTCGGGAAAATAAAAGAAAATGGTGAGAAAAGAGCCATTGAGTCTCAAGTTTCCGGTTCTTTTTTAAGGAATTCGAGCACCCTAAGTCTTCCAGACGCGATCACAATCAACCTTTGTTTTTCCTCTTCATTCGAGAGCGCATTTTCCTCTTTCATTCGGCATTCTTACTCTTCTCTTTCCTCTACATTTATACTGCGCACTTTTAACCATCTTTAAGTTTTTGGGGGTGAAGGTGTGGTGGAGGTTTGGGGAGATTCTTAGGTTTTATATAATTCATCTTGAAACTGACAAGAACTATTTCTATTACAATGCACCGTTTGCACTTATGTTTTATTACACATTAAAATAGGTATATCTATAAACTCCCATTAATATTCCATTTGCCATTATAACTCTCGCTTCACAGAATCAATTCAGGTGCCAAAATTAGTCCATTTTTATTGGTCACTTAACGCATAGTGATACAGTCCACCTTCGAACTGAAACTGGAGACAACTAGTTGTTTGCCATGTCCAAGCGCTTTGCATATTCAACATGTCTATTCAGCACACTTTCTGCATCTATTCACGTCACTTGTTCCAACATCCATTCCAGCTGCTAAACTTTAAAATTGCTTGGTTTAGATACTTGCGCACAACAAAATGATTAAGAAAAGCTAGGGTGAAGGAAATTAACAAAATTATGATGTAATTTGGGCTTGAAACGAACTGTAACTATTTTCTATTCCAGAGACTAGAAGGAAAAGAACAATTATAGTTGTTAAGAATTAATTAGGTATAGGAAATCAGATATAACACAGAAAAGGCAAGTTCAGCGAGACCATGGTACACTGGCTCTTGCTCGTGTATAATTTACAACACATCGAACATCGATAGTAACGTATTCTTCTGCCTCCCTCTTCTATCCATTGCTTCCCGTTCGCTCTCACTTGCAATTGTATTTGTTTCAACTATGATTTTCAACGGAACACATTGAGCAACATCCTTTAATGATACGGTTGTAAAATGATATGCATCAGCAAAGATTTTCTTCTTTAAAATGATGAATTGTGCGATCACAGAGGTAACAAAATATTTCATTAAATGTTGTGAAAATGTGATAGAACAATGCATTATGCATGTAGAAATATAAAATACATATAAAACAAATTTTCTTTTGTTAATGTATCGCAACGCTACTCGGAAGAACAATATTTAATACCCTTGTGCTAAATATAAAAGCTTATTTTTATTCCAAACTCAGTTTTAGAAAAGAAAATGTATATATTATGCAATTTTATTCTAGCAATCCTTGTTTTTGAATTACAACACACTATGATACAAAATTAAATTAATTTTCATGACAAGAAAATGCAATTCAGATTAGTTATTTCACGAAATGTAGGTTTTATGTTCATATAATTTCAGTATATTGCAATTCTGTTTTTGATCTCATGAAAAACAAAAAATATATTTTAGACGAAAATGCAACTTGGCATTTGTGAATTTTATCCATACATGATACAAAAACGCTTTCAACTTCACATAAAACGTTAAAAGGTTTTATTTTTACAAGTCTCTTGTTCAAAACAGGATATAAGGTACACATAATGAAATGGTGATTAATAGATCAAAAAAATTGCGAGACATAATAAACATCTAGATACTTATACTAGTGTGTTTACATACACATATATACGTAGATACACACATTATAAACAATATGTTTACATATATATATATATATATATATATATATATATATATATATATATATATATATATATATATATATATATATATATATATATATATATGATAAATTTTGCATATTTACACGTGTGTTTCATATCGAAATAAGCCATATAATTTTGATACATTAATGTCTGGATTCTCTTAACGACCTCGGGATCAGAGCCCTAAACGAAATCACACAAAGACAATAGCACCGGACCGGCCGGGAGTCGAATCCTGGTCCAGGAAACTTGCGTGAACAGTGACTCTTATCTTTCTTCGTGGCCAAGTGCTATGTCAGTGTTCATAAAAGTTTCCTGCACCAGGGTTTGACTCCTGACCAGACAGAAGCTATTTGTCTTCGTGTGATTTCGCCTGGGGCTCTGATCCCGAGGTCGTTAAGAGAATTCTGACATCAATGTATCAAAAATATATGGCTTATTTGGATATCTATCTATCTATCTGTCTATCTTTATATATATATATATATATATATATATATATATATATATATATATATATATATATATATATATATATATATATAACTCCCATGTAAATATAAAGACAAATATATATATATATATATATATATATATATATATATATATATATATATATATATATATATATATATATATATATAAATATATATATATATATATATATATATATATATATATATATATATATATATATATATATATATATATATATATATATATATGTGTGTGTGTGTGTGTGTGTGTGTGTGTGTGTGTGTGTCCCAAAGGCTATATCAAATTACCTAGCGATATTTAATATTTACGCCTCACATACTCGAACTCTGATTACCTCTTAATGAAGTGGCTGGCTAATGAGTTCACACTTATAGTCATTGTATCAATTAATGTAGCAAGGAATTAATTCTCGTTAGAGCAAAAGTTAATACATTTTAAGTACTTGTATTTATGAAATAAATCTGGTAAATCTATTTACAAAGTAGCCCCAGGCAGAGAGAGAGAGAGAGAGAGAGAGAGAGAGATTCTTCCTGATTTGTTACTTACGAAAATTAAGTAAGCAATAGGTGTATGGATAATCTTAAGTTGTGAACAAAATCTGCTTAATAGATTTTCGAACTAAAAAAAAAAAAAAAAAAAAAAAAAAAAAAAAAAAAAAAAAAAAACCAAGAGATTAAAGTTTCACCATGCTTAGAAGTATTGGCAGGTTTTGAATAGTCTCAGTGTAACAAGGAGAAAAAAAAGCAGCTACTGTGGAACAAGCTTAAACCAGTTAGGGATTCTTTTGGAACAAATTTGCCCATTGATTAATATTGTCTGCTTCATTCATGCATGTAAAAGACGAAATAATAGCCTTTGATCAAACTAAAATTTGATATTCAAAGGCTCTCCAACAAATAGATTTCAGCAAGCTGGCAGTTATACTACATTTCTGTACGCATATCAGGAAATGGTCAAAGCAAATTACCGCCAGAGAGAATTATAATCTGTTCGTGCTAATGAATGTGCTGCCACGTAGTGGTAATATATTATTAGATGGAAAACATACGTTATTAAAAGTCCCTTCTATGGAAAAAAAAAAAAAAAAGGCAGCTCCTGTTTCCGTTAGAGCAGGAATTTAATTGGCGAAATTTGTCTAAAAGACTGTTCGATGTAGTCATTAAATAGGTATACACATTGTACGCAAACAGACACGGAAAGACATACAGACAGACAGACACACACACACACACACACACACACACATATATATATATATATATATATATATATATATATATATATATATATATGTGTGTGTGTGTGTGTGTGTGTGTGTGTGTGTGTGTTTGCACATCTTGAACGGGTAAAAATAACATTCTTTTACACTAATATCATAGGTTAAATTTCTGAGTTACAATAAATTGTTTACAGACTAGGGCAAGAAATTTAAACAAGTACATTAAAATGATCTATGTGTGTGTGTGTGTGTGAAACATGGATGAAGACTCCTGGACGGTTGGACCTTGCCGTGCCTGCCAGTTGCAGCATGGCACAGTATTTTAATTTCATGTTGTCTCCGTCGCAAACATGTATTTTTAACATTAATGGTCCAACTGACCTCATTGTAATTAGTGGAACAACAAGCGTTTACAGCTGGCTGGTTTTAGGCGGTACCATTTTAACAGAAAGCTGCGCAAGATTTGTATTATGAAAGTTTATCGGAAAGTCATTTTAACTGGCTTTTTATGATGGTCTATTAATATCTAATAACGCTAATAATATTGGGAATGATAATAATATCAACCAAAACTACAATGATAATCATAATGAGGATAATTATTATTAATATCATTATTTTCATTATTCACATTCGTATCATTATAAGTGATATCGCAATTATTATTGCCATTATTCTGCATTCTCCCAAGAACTATTCATTTATATTCTTTGTCACTATTTTCCTTGAACATCTATGTTCTTTCACCACTCTTTTTAAACCTTTCAAATGAATACAACACGAGATCGAGTAATGGCATCGAATACCTTACTTATCTTCCTACGCCCAAAATAAAATAATATAACGAAAAGGCTCAATGCCTTACTTAACATCCTACGTTCGACCTCAAAAGAAATATTATGAAAAGACATAGGAAAGTTTCAAAGGTTTATTTTTCTTGCCAGGAAAAAGTCTCTCCTCCTTTCCTCCCCCCTCCTTATAACCCCCCTCTAGCCTTCCTACCCTAACCCCCATCGCCCCCAACAAATCCCCACCCACTTACTTTTGCCGATATGTAAAGTCTTGTTCACGAAAAAAGGGATTCTGACACGTAGGTAAAGCAATTTATTTTACAAAGAAGCTTGGTTGTCCTCCAAGGCTTTTTTTCCCTTTTTCTATTTTCTCTTCTTTTTTCTTTTTTCTTTTGCGTCTCATGAAAATATAAAGAATTTAATCTGCTTAAGTAGTACCACACCTTGCAACGCACCCGTAGAGTAATACTATCTCCTTTGCGTGTTTTCGTCTATGCCACAACACCACCGCTTGCAGACGAATATCTATTATTACATCAGTTGTTCAGTGTATGAAAATGTTTTTTTATTGATTTGAAAGCCGAACATAAATAATCAATCTTTTTTATCACTGACTTTAAAAATATTGATAATGGGGAAAAAAAAGAATCTAATAATCATGAAATAATTTCTTTGGATTTTTTTTTTTTTTTTTGGGGGGGGGCAGGGAAACTAGACCTATTTTATCGGCAGCAGTTATACAATATGACCTGTTTGTCTCTCTGTTCTCCTATACATAGAGACACATCACGCAAGAGAGAGAGAGAGAGAGAGAGAGAGAGAGAGAGAGAGAGATTTTGTCGTAATAGGCTTCAGCTCTAGTGGGGGGAAGGGGGGGGGGTGGAGCTGCGGTGAGTTAATTCCTTTAGCTAACCGCAGCAACACGACACCTTTCCTTTGGCAGCTTGTCGGTGTCGAGTCCAGCTCGACTCCCATCCACCATTTCCCTTATTTTCGTATTCCTTTGTGCTTCTTCTTCAGTTCTCCATATTCTTCCACCTTTGTCCTCAATACTTATCTTTGATCCCTCATAGATCTAACCATCTTTCTTTCTTTCTTTTATCTAATAGATTTATAATCTTCTCCAATTAGGCAAGTTATGCCAGCATTTATTTTATAGTATTTTCATATTGTTCCATTATTCTCCCATATACATTTACTAGTTTAGTGCCTGCTAAACGCAATATCTTCATACACTGTTTTGACAAAGTATATAAGTTTTTTTTTCTTTTTTATATATATAATCTTGCTGTCATTTTCTGTATAATTTCAATAAAAATAGATTTTGGATAAATCCCATAGAATGACCTGAAATTCTGTAGACCATATTTGGATGATATTTTATATTATTTTATGGTATGTATTACATCACAATTAAGATAGTTAAAAAACTGGATATCACCGAAGCTTATTGAAAAAGGACGTCAAATATACATACATACACAACAAGCACTTGTGTATATAGGTAGTTCTGTCCGCCAGCATAAACATAATTTCAGTTGAGTACTAAGGCAACTTGCCCTAAAAAAAAAAAAAAAGGGGATGGTAAAGATGATAATCATCATCAAAACCAATCCTTCTTCCGTCATCGATTACAAAAAGTCATCATGTTAGAGCTTTCAAACTCATCAAACATTATTTCCAAAGTACAGCAAAAAGGAACGAACGAAATTATGGAAATGTCAGAAACAAACGCGAACCTTCACCGGCTGGGCAATCTAATCACCTTTGCCTCAACGATTAACATTTTGTCTTTACAATTTGCCTTTTTTTTTTTTTCTTTTTTGGTCTCGTACCAGACTTTAATTCGAATGAAATGGCCCGGCTCCGCATCTCTCTCTCTCTCTCTCTCTCTCTCTCTCTCCTCTCTCTCTCTCTCTCATCTCTCTCTCTCTCTCTCTCTCTCTCTCTCTGTTTTTTTTTTTATTTTTATTTT
>NC_090731.1:56549479-56554479 GCF_036898095.1 Palaemon carinicauda
AAGAAAAAATCCTAAAAATTTGAAATCAAAGCAGGTAAAGAATTTCTAAGCTTGGAAGAAACAGAAAATAACCAGTCATTTAAAAGATAATCTTCAGTAATGAATTTCACAGACTTGAGATTGAAGAACTGGTTTATCATTGTCTCCTGAGAAAATAAGAAATCCTTCCTCAGTGCTCAAGAGATCTGTGACGGAAATTGTATCACTAAATGAATATTAGGTAAACAGATATAAACTTGGGAGTGAGCCTGTAGATAATGGGGTGGAGTTTAGGCAGCAGAGTCATATTCAAATGTCAAGAGTGATAACAAAATGATTCTCCAAGTTTCTGGTAGATGAACAAATATTATTAAGAAAGGAAGGATCAACAGTAGATATTAGCTCACGAATACCTTATTAGCTTTTGGAAGTGAATTGGTTTTGGTCTTGTTATATGGAAACCAAACCTAATATTTGTAGGATAATCTCAGGGAATTACGTCCTATATCTTGAAGCCGCTTTTATTATATTTTATCCTAGAATATATCACAAAAAAGGACGTAGTTACGCAGAGGATACTGTAGAATTACATGAAATCATGCTAATTATATGTATAAACAGAAAACAATCAAATTCGTCCAGATAATCCAAACAACTAGTTTAATTAACATTGATAATTTCAAACTCGTTTTATTAACCATGTTGCGTTCAAAAATAAGTTATATATGGAGATGACTTATATGTATATATATATATATATATATATATATATATATATATATATATATATATATATATATATATGTGTGTGTGTATATATATATATATATATATATATATATATATATATATATATATATATATATATATATATATATATATATATATATATATATATATATATATATAGATGAGTGTGTGTGTGTTAGTTAAAGGAAATGCATCACTCCAGGAAATTTCACGCTTCACATTCACCTCGGTGAAATTCTTTAGACAGGGATGTTCTGATTCCTGGATTCTCACATCATGTATTCAGTATCCTTGAGACATGAAACGTTGCCTTATTATCAGATGAAACACGGGTGGGGAAGGCTTCCATCCCGTAATAACGTTCGAGTATGTTAACTGCAAACTCTCTTCGTCGTTGCTTATCATTAGGATCGAGTGCCAATATGAGTTACACTTTGAAAGCGTACAATCGCAAGTAGTTGTGTCAAACTGCACGTGGTAGCTGTAAGTATCTGGTAGTAGTACATATGGACTATGTATGAAAACTATCAAAAGCTTGTTTTATATGATGGATCATTTCCCTTAGATGTTCTTGGTTGTATACTTCTTTTTTTTTCCGGCAGTGTCCTTAGTTCCATAATTTTCTTGTGCAATGCAGGAATTGTCGAATGTCTTGGTAGATCTATTAAATACTTAATTCTATAACCTCAACGAGCCTTCTTATCCGATTCTGTTTCAATGAACCATGACATATTTTGTGCATTCTCTTGATGAGTAGCCCTTTCTAGGTGTTCATTTAACAGTAACGCTTTTAGCAACAGGTTACAAGAAATGCACAAACGTAATGTGATAAAAAACTTTGATGAATACTGAGTACATAGAACATATCTGACTAATATCTTTTATATTAAATATATATATATATATATATATATATATATATATATATATATATATATATATATATATATATGTGTGTGTGTGTGTGTGTGTATATTTCTCTGTGTGGTTCACATAGATTTATGATAACTAGAAAAGAATGCTATGAACATCAAACACGTTAAAAATCTCTACAAACGACATATACATGAAGACAATGCCAACCTAGCGATCTCCGGTGGGCTATACGTGTTTAAATAATTCAGACCAATGAGGATAGAGCACATTAAAAAGAGAGATGGTCTAGTCTCCAGGAAAGCTCCCTAAGGGGGATAAATACAATAGACGAAACTGATAAAAGATCGCATTGCGTGACTTCTCTCACAATCGCGAAGGAAGATGATTCAACATCCCCCACTCCAATGATTACTTTCTTTTATTCGGTAGATGTAAGTTATCAACGTGGCGCTAACCCATATCGTTCAAATCATGGAAGAAGAAAACGTCTCGACGAAAAGATTTTTTTTTTAATGTGATACACTCAGGTAATGGGACATCTGGAAGGGATCTGGGTAGACACTTGTAAGTTTTAATGGTGGAGAAATAATCTATGTATTTATACACAAAAACACACAAACACGCATATATATATATATATATATATATATATATATATATATATATATATATATATATATATATATATATATATATATATATATATATATATATATATATATATATATATGCAATAATTACATTAGCATAACTCTTACGTCAGTTGTTATGAAAATATATAGTATGCTTATCCTAAAGAGACTTGAGAGTAAGATTGATCAAAAGCTGTGAGATGAACAAGCAGGGTTTAGAAAAGGTAAAAGTTTCACTGATCAAAATTTCATTTTAAGACATGCTGTACAGCAATGCGTAGAATATAAAAATACCTTTTTGATGGCATGTTTGGACTAAGAAAAAGCCTTTGATAGTGTGAAACGGCCAATTTTTCGGGAGAGTCCTGCGTTATTATGGAATTCCTCTTAAATATGTAAATTTGTTCATGAGCATAGCAAGTGCAAAGTTAATGTTAATGGAGTCTTATCAAATGAATTTCCAGTGACAGCAGAGTCCCCAAGGGAATGTGTTGTCACCTATGTTGTCTATCCTCCTCATGGATTTTGTAATGCTTAGAATAGTCAGAGATAGCAGAGAAGGATTTGACCAAATTGTTGATAGGTATTTACGGGCCTAGAGTACACTGATGATGCCGTCCTTGTTAGAAGAACATCACAGGAATTGTAATGCTCGCTTACCATAATGCATGAAATATCACACAGTGCTAGGCTGAAAATAAATCGAAAAAAGACAGAGATGATGAGAATGCAACAGAAGATGAAATATTATTGGAAAGAAAAGGATTAATGAGATAGAATCATTCAAGTGTTTAGGAACTATAATCTCTAATACTGGGTCTTTAAAATTAGTGTTTAGTGAAAGATTGAAAAAATCCAATCAGGCAATGGCTAGGTTGAGTAAAATTTCGAAGTCAAATCGCCTGAAATTACATATAAAAATCAGACTATATATCAATTTAGTAAGATTGGTGTTAATCTGTGGACATGAGACATGGCATGAAAATGAAAAAAATTCCAATAGATTTGTTAAGTTCGAGATCAAAGCCCCCCAAAAGATATTAGGAGTTAAATGGCAGGACAGGATTCGGAATGAAACTATAAGAGAGATTTCTCGAGTGCCATATGTGGATGACATCATGATGAGGGGTATATGGAGATGGTTTGGGCATGCTCTTTGCACTCCCCATGAGAAATTAGTTCATCAAACGTTCAGCTGGGGTCCACAAGGCGCTAGAAGACTTGGATGACTCAAACCTAAATGGCTGAGGCTATGAAGCGCGAAGTAGGAGATGATGAATAGAGAAGTATTGAATTAAAAGCTCAAAATAGAGACGAGTGGCGAAATGTAACCAAGGCCCTTTGCGTCAATAGGCGCAGGAGGAAATGATGGTGATAATATATATATATATATATATATATATATATATATATATATATATATATATATATATATATAAGCATATATATGTATATATGTATATATATATATATATATATATATATATATATAAATATATATAAATATATATTTATATATATATATATATATATATATATTTATATATAAATATATATCTTTATATATATACATATATATATATATATATATATATATATATATATATATACATATATATATATATATATATATATAGATGGATAAATAGATAGATAGATAGAGGGAAAGATATAACTAGATATATATATATATATATATATATATATATATATATATATATATATATACATATATATATATATATATATCTAGATATATACATATATATGAATATATACATACATATATATATACTTAAATATATATATATATATATATATATATATATATATATATATATATATATATATATATATATATATATATATATTCATGTTTGTTTTTATATGCAGTCATCCCTCGATCTTTACAGGTCTTAGGTAACAGAGGCAGCCACAAAAATTGAGAATCGACAAATGCTTACTGCTGTAGGGTGTATCAAATCATAACCCACCAACTCACTGCCCATTGCCAATGCTCGGTAAACTAAAATACTGGGTGACCCACTGAGCTACACTATATAGTTTTTACGTGGTTTATATCACAGTATAAGTACTGCATTACTGTATGAACACTATTTAGTAACTGTGCACATGTGTGCTGCATGTACACACATACTGTACATGGTGAGACTACATATAACACTAGTCATCATCACACTTATACGTAAATTCTGTGACAACATAACATTGTTGTTCCTATCTAAATCACATGCTGATACTGTAGCCTATATTACTGTAATATATATGCAGTACTATCACTACACTACAGCTTAAATTCATAAGCTAAGGTAACACAACATATAAATTGGAAGCGATCGGACCATTCCAACTTACAGCAAACGTACGCTATATCTATATTACTGTACTGTAAAGTATGGTATTTTGTATTTAGTTCTGTGTAATAGTTAATGAATATGATGCAATAATAAGAGAATAAAAAAAGTAACAGTACAAACATATCTAATGGTTTTCGTACTAAGTTCTATGCAGTAACATGTCGAGAAGCCTGAAGCAATTCTTGAGACGTCATTTACTTTGTTTGCTTATCACACATTAATCACTATTTACTGTGCAAATCAATAATCTACAGTACACATAGGACGTACTATTCACGCAGCTGTGGAAAAGAAACAAATATATTCATTAGTAATGTACAGTACAGTAAAAATTTAGGTAAATGCAAAATCGCAGTAGGTACTGATCATGTATGTATGTACCATA
>NC_090731.1:56569479-56601979 GCF_036898095.1 Palaemon carinicauda
GTGCTTGAAGCATCTCGTTAAGGGCAACTCGAAGACGGCCCTTTCATTTTCTTTATCCTAAACTTGCTTTCGGTTTACAACAGAATTGAGAGGGAGAAGGAGGAGGAGGAGGAGGAGGAGGAGGAAGAAGGGATGGGGTAGAAGAGGAAGAGGATGGAATGGATAGGGCAATGGGAAGGAAGAATAGACGTGATATAAGTTTTTTGGGAAAAAAATATATATATGAAAGGAACTTATGGAATGTGAAACTCCAGGGTTAGGTATCGGGGGCTGATAGTGGAGGTAGGAGTAGGGTTAAGTATAAGGTAACTAAAAATTAAAAGTGGTCTAAAAGTTTTTTCGCATGATCATAAGAGAAGATGGCATAATATCACGTAATTCTAGTTCTTTATTTCAGAACTAAAGTTTATCAAATTTGATATATAATGGAAATATGAAAGAAAGGTCAATGTATCTCCAACACTTATTTATTATTAGGATTTATAGCTATCAAATGTAGTCTTTGTAGTCTTTGATGATTTCTTTAACATTTAAATGAGTTGGAATGATAATAAGTTAGAATTATAATATCTTTATTCTAGAGTTATGACATTACGAACAACAGATATAGTAATTGCTAATTAAATAATAAACTATTTTATTACTCAAGAGCATCACACCCACTAAAATCTGTCAGCCAAGATTAAAATGTTTAGTAACAAATTCTGAAGACAATCACAAACTTTCAAGAAAAAAAAGGCATTTGAATTAAAATGAACATTGTATTTTGTATTTGAATTTGACACATATATCACAGATCTCTAATTACAACTTCTCACAGATGAATTAAGATTTGTAAGAATTATATTGTTTGACTTATTTTGACAGAATATGGCTATATGCTAGCCTGTAGTGTCAATCTTTAGGTAAGATGACCTGACTTTAGGGCCAAAGATATAAATATATATCAATATATAAGATGGTAGGCTGACTCTACAGCCAAAACCATAAAGCAAATTGGAGTTATACTGCCCTTATAACAAATGTATTGATCTCTGAACACGGCAGTATGTTGACCACATAAGGAAAAGTACATGTATCACCTTACAGCATATGGATATATACTCATCATAAAACCTAAGCTATAAATTTATTGATATGAAGGTATGTTTTCCAGATAATCAAAAGTAACGATAAGTAAGTATGGTATTATATTAACCATATGACCAAGGATAACAATTACTAAACAAGCTCCTTTATAGACTGTTCTCGGTAATCTTACGCTAAATTATAAGGCATTCATTCCATCACTTATGTTTATTTGTTACATTTGCGCTATATAATGTATTATGATTCTCTTCAGAGTTTTCTGGTTATATATTATATCTTACAAAATTTTCAACTTTTACTATGTCAGATGAATACCCTATTCATTTCTCTTATATGAATTCATATAAACTATTATTATTATTATTATTATTATTATTATTATTATTATTATTGACCTTTAAACATAAATAAAAAAAATATTGAAAAGACGTTAGAGGTCGCAATATGGAACTAAGAGAAAAAAGAAATGATAAAGCGAATGAAATTAAAAACGAAGAAATGTGTGAGAAACAAAGAAAACAATAACTATTGCGCAATGTGACAGGAAATGAGATATAATGTCAGAAAAGGGAAGAGAGAAAACGTAAGCATTGGTGCATGTGCAAGAATGCAGGCACATTATCATACAAAGGAAACTCATTTTGCAGGACAATCCACGTAACGAGAGAGAGAGAGAGAGAGAGAGAGAGAGAGAGAGGAGAGAGAGAGAGAGAGAGAGAGAGAGTGTGTGTGTATCAAAAGCTTATGGTAATGATCTTGGACAAACAAACATTAGCGGAAACAACAGCAGAAATAGTACCAGATGCTGGCTGGTATTACGGACATGTAAAACAAGAGAGAGAGAGAGAGAGAGAGAGAGAGAGAGAGAGAGAGAGAGAGAGAGAGAGAGAGAGAGAGAGAGAGAGATGGAAAAAAGGAATGGCACTAAAGAGACTCGTAAGCGCGGTTCAAGACAACCTTTGTACGAGGTCCCCTTTTTTCGGGGTTCCTCCTCCTTCTGGTTGGAAAAACGTGAGGAGGATCAAAGTGTGAGTGGCGAGGAATAAAGACTGGCGTAATAGAGGACGATTAAAGTGGAATTAAGGGGATGGTTACCTAAGACACAAGATTAAGCGAGGAGACGAAACTTGAAGAAAAGAAATAGTAAGACGAAATGGTGGGTGACGCTTAGGGACAGATGGTCGTATAAACTGACATGAAAGGCAAATTAAAGGCAAACACTCTCACACACACTATATACAGTATATATATATATATATATATATATATATATATATATATATATATATATATATATATATATATATTAACATCCGCAGTTACTAGTCCACTGCAGAACAAAGGCCTCAGACATCTCCCCCCACTTGCGTTTGTTTCTGGTTTTTCTATGCCAGTCCATATCGCAAACTTTCTTAGTTCGTCAATACATCGCCTTATCTTCCTTCCCTTGCATCTTTTACTATCTCTAGGGACCCATTCTGTAATCCCTAATATCCATCTATTATTTGTCATTATCCTTATATGGCCCGTCCATTTCCACTTAGTTTTTCTCACACGTTCTTAGAATATCCTCTACTTCAGTTTGCTCTCATATCCAAGTTGCTCTTTTTCTCTCTTAGTGTTAATTCCCTCATTATTCTCTCCATAGCTCACGAGTTCAAACTAGCTTATGTTCTAAGGCTTTACTAAGGCTCCAAGTTTCTGATGCATAAGTCAAAACTGGTGGGACCATCTGATTAAAAACTGGGATTTTACTTTTCATAACTTCCCTTTATTTACCAAAGCTCTCCATATCACGTTTATCCTTCTTTTAATTTCGGTCTCGTCACCTTGTGAAATGCTTACTGTCTGGCCTAAGTATGTATATTCATTAATAATCTCTAAAGGCTCGTCCATAACTCTTATTTGTTGTTTCTCTGCATTTACATTGAACATTGTCATGGTTTTCCTCATATTCATTTGGATTCCCATGTCTCTGTTTTCTGTATTCAGATCTTCTCTCAACTTTCGTAGTTCCTCACATAATTCACTAACGACTACGTCATCTGCATATCTTGATAGTAATGCTGCATGTTTCCGATTTAAATTCTAAAAACTTCTCCTAGGCATGCTGTAAATAATTTAGAGGAGATGGGGTTTCCCTATCTAACTCCTTTCTTAATCAGAATTTTCTCCTTACCTTTATGTAGTTTTAGGGTTGCTGTCCTCCCTGTAGAGATATCTGCAAATGTTATAAAATAAGATTGATTTATTCCTTGTTCTTAAAGGGCTTTTATTACTCCTGGGATTTTGCCAGACTCAAAAGCTTTCTCATAGTCTATAAATGCCATATATCGTGGTTTGTGATAATATGTAGGCTTTTTCATTAGCTGGTTAACCACATGGATATGGTCAGTTGTTGAATACCGACTTCTAAGGGGTGCCTGCTCTCTTGATCGAATAAAGATTAACTGGCTTTCTATTCGGCTCAATATGATGTTTGTAAATATTGTATACATAACGGAGAACAAACTTATTGGGCGGTAATTTTTCAGGCCCTTTGTGTCTCCCTTTTTGTGAATTGGTATTGATAAAGATTTTCCGAGCTGTAGGTATAGAGCATTTTTGCCGACATTTTTTAGTAAAGTTCAGCCGGTTTTACTACTATGAAGTCTGCTCCATATATTATCAAACCAATTGTTAGGCCAACTTCTTCTTCCCTTCTAATGCATTCTTTACTTTTCCTACGGTTACGTTTGGTACCGGCTCAGGTGTTTTATTATTTCTATCGGAAAAGTTATTCATTTTATGACAAATTTATAGCATTGTATAGAAATCCTATGTTGTCATTTTCACCCATTATTCTAAGACTTTTTTTAATTAATTTCTACTTCTTCCTTTTTTATTGTTTCCTTAATTTCAGTCTGATTATGTTTATGAATGTCTTGAATTTTTATTTTGTGTATTGTTTTGATATTTCAGCTAATTCTATATCCTCTTTCTTGGATTTTATCCTCATTTCCAATCCTTTCTTTATTAAGTTTTTGTTCTGATAGTTTTCCTTAATGTTTTTTAAGAATTTTTCCAGTGATCTTTTGAGCTGATTTTATACAAATTTTGTTAAAATGCTGTTAATTTCTTCTTTACTTGCTTCCATTTCATCATGTAGCTGGGTGTACCTATTTTGTGTTGCTAAACTAAACTCATGGAATTTTTTTCTTATCAGAGTGTTTATTTACTTCCTTAAAATTACTTTTTTCTCTCTTTCCTTAGATCTAAACACATTTTAGTTTTCACCATATCCATTTCTTAGTAAGGATACCTTAACGGGGTGAAAGAGTTTGTATATTGCCATGATTAGCAAAGCTCTACTTGGCAGAGCCACCCATACTAGGTTTGCCAGTTGTTCGCGATCAAATAAAAGTTTCCCCGCCATCACCAATCCGCACTGGCCAGAGTGGTGCGGCCAGTGTGGTGATGAAAATGCTCAAACCTCAAACATTGATAAAGACATGTCTGAGGACTATATACTTGAATGTCTTTCTTTTCCATAACAAGTGATTTATGATCGCTTCCCTCTCAAATTCTGTGTCCAACCATGGACGCCTAACTATAAAGTACTAAATTATCTATTTAGGTAAGCAGTATAATTGGCCAAATAGGTTTCCTCAGAATGGAAGTACATATGTCCATCCAGTATTCCAGGATCAAAATTAGGATTCTACCTCGAGAGGAATATAAAGACAATTTATAATTAAAAAAAAAAAAGAAATAAAAATTGTTGGTGTAATTAAAAGTTTAGATTTTGTTACGAAGAAAACGAAAGCAAGAATATTCATGTATTTAAAAATTCACTAGCAAGAGCATCCAACGAGTTAATTTAGGCAATCAAGATTAAAAGAATAATCGTTGTTAGAAGATTTTAGTATTACTATATAATATAAGTTTGTCTTCACTTTTCACACCTACATTCGGAAGTGAAAGGGTTTAAAATAAACCCTGAGAGAGAGAGAGAGAGAGAGAGAGAGAGAGAGAGAGAGAGAGAGAGAGAGAGAGAGAGAATTAAAGGAGTATGTTGAATTATGCTAGTAAAGTGCTAATACGAAATCGTTTTCGGAATTGTACGTTTTTTTTCGGTTTTAGCAATAAACCGCGGATATAAAGATAATAGGATAAAGTGATCAAACGGTTAAAAAAAATAAATAAATAAAAGAAACTAAAAATAAATCAGTCACCACCAGCTTCTTTTGTCTTTTGATTGTCATTCACGAAATGAATTAGGCAAGAAACCTGATGCTGCAACAACTGCCTGAGGCACTATTCCGTCGACAAGAGAATCTAAAGTAGACTTCGTTATAAGTTGTCCTTGGCAGATAACACGGCATTGGAGCCAGACACCAAAAGTACCGTAGACAATAAATGCAACGAAACTAGCCATCAGTGTAGAGAAATTGGATGGTCACTATATGAATTTTATAGTATTCAATATAAGTTTTCAGGCAAACCACTTTAGTTAACTATAATATACCGAAAACATTGAAACGGACTTTATAAGAATTTCCTTTCTTGGAGGTGAGCAGGTTATTGAAATTTACCATGACTTGAAAAAAAGGAGAAAAAAAAAACTATGACAGAAGAATTAAGTAAAATGTCTCTTCCTATCTTAGTTACTGAATTGAAATATTCTTTCATAATTTCCGATATATAATTACCTGCTGTAAGATGAAATAAAAGAAAAACCTTTTCATTGGTATAATGAGTGAATGTTACACAATATGAAGTATGTTTTTAAATTTAAAGTACCTTTACTTTATCTATTTCCTCACAACTGAGAGAGAGAGAGAGAGAGAGAGAGAGAGAGAGAGAGAGAGAGAGAGAGAGAGAGAGAGAGAAAGCAATGTATTTTTTTAAAAGGCCTCTCTCATCTATGTTATAGGAATAAAATCTACAAGGGAGTCATCCACATGATAAGTAAAATAAAAGTATTTTGAACTAGTTTATTAGTTAAAATCAAGATTCATCTTAACCAGGGACTATCTTATGCATGAAAATTATATTTGCTTTCCATTAAATAAACTTTTTGGTTATCTTAGCGGGCTTCGTTGGAAAGTACGTTCATAAAATGAAAAACTCTAGCTAATGAGACCAAGTCCATAGTTTTAGCATCAAACTGGAGTTTAATGTTTGCATCACCTATATAAGCACGACATTTACTGGCTATTTGCTGAGCATTTTGTAGATAAATTGAGCACTATATTTACATGTCATCTTTAAGGAAATACTGCTGTCGTAGAAATAAATCCTAATGAAACTGGAAGGAAGACTTCATATAAATGTTTTTGTTGGAATACAGCTATGGTTACGTGTTCTTCTTCAAAGATATGTGAAAGTAAATGTCCAATATTCTGCAAGAAGGAGCAGAGAAGAAATTCAAACTTTGACATTTGAGTTCCAGTTTCCGAACTATAATTTTCTTGAAGAAAATTATTCCTGACAAAATACAATATTTCAAGCGTCAATCTCTCATCATTGGATAATATTAATAGGTTGAATTATTTGGCCGTCATTCTTATTCTAATATGGTAATCAAGTTTTATTAAAATGCAGATAATTAATGAAATGTTTGAAATATTCAGAGAATCTCTCTTCTTTGTATCATAAATTATAGAGTCAAATTTTAGATCTCCCTTATACCACACAAAATGGCGTAATATAACGTAAGTTTGCTCATAATGACCCAACCAATGCATGTTGTGAAGGAAAAGAGAGCCATTTATTATTATTATTATTATTATTATTATTATTATTATTATTATTATTATTATTATTATTATTATTATTATTATTATTAGCTAAAGCTACAACACCAGTTGGCAAAGCTGGATGCCATAAGCCCAAGGGGTTCAACAGGCCAAATAGCCCAGTGAGAAAAAGAAAATAAGGAAACTGATGAAATATTGTATCTGAGTGTACTCTCAAGCATGAGAACTAAAACCCATGGTAGACTACAGAGGCTATGGCACTAGACAAAACTAGAGAACAATGGTTTCATTTTGGAGTGTCGTTCTAGTAGAAGAACTGCAGAAGAGTCTCTTCCACCCTTACCAATTGGAAGGTAGCCACTCAACAATTACAGTGAAGTAGTTAACCCCTTGGGTTAAGAAGAATTTTTCGGTTATCTTAAGTGTTGTTAGGTGTATGAGGAGAATGTGTAGAGAATAGGCCAGACAATTCTGTGCATGCGTGAGGAAAAGAAAATCTGAGACCTAACCAGAGAGGGATCTAATGTAGTAATATCTAGCCAGTTCATAGGACCCAATAACTTTCAAGTGATAGTATCTTAACGGGTGGATGGTGCCTAGGCTAACCCACTTAATTGATTATTGGCTTTATAAATTCATGGCACACAGATCATACAATATATCTAAAAGCATCTCCCAATTGAACACTTTAGATCAATTAAATCTTCGAAATTAACTTGGTAATGTAGAAATTAAAAGCTTTCTAGTACAGATATTTTTTTTAAATATCTGTATTAATATTGGTATTAAGAAAATATGTTTATTCAATCCGGCAACGGTATGATTAAGTAAAGAATGAGGTAATATATCATTCATCTATACTTAATCTCAAATGAATAAAAGATAAATGAAAATTCAACAACTTCAAATCTCCAACAAAAACGATACAAATTATAGAAGAGAAAATTCTAATAATATTTTTTTGAGTGCATAACAATATACTTCATATGAAAAAAGTAGATATATTACGGTTAGAACATTTAAAATTCCAAATTACGTTAAACAATCCCTAACAAATATAAAGATTCACTAGAATATAATCAAAACCTTCCTAATGCAAGTAAAATATCAAACTATTAAGAGAGAATGAAATTACTTATAGAAAAATGATATTAATATCAGTTGTATGTTAAATGTTTCATTTTACGTGTTCGAATCAAAGTCAATAATCTAATGTGCGGATTCGATGTAAACAAACAATCCTGTTGTTGAACTCCCAGCGTACTTTGGTACTTTTTTACACCTTAAACTTTTGGCTTCGTCGTTACCTTTCCTAATGAAATAAGTCCAAGCTTTTGATTCCTTCGGCATTATATGTATGCCTTACAATTCTTTACAAAGATAAGATTGTGCCAGTGTCTGGTGGGGATCAATGATTAAATAAATACCAGTGTTTATCTCATAGGAGCACAAGTGTGCATCAAGCAGCAGTCCATCTTTCAATTCCCATCTGTGCATAAACGTTCTCTTAATAGAGGAACAGGACAGTACGTTGGTGAGCTTGTGTCGTGTAGAGCTCTATTCTGCAGTTTACAGTTGTGTTACAATATTTTAATTATTTTGAATCTGATTTTCTTTAAATTTCTTTTTAAAAAATTGTACTTTGATGTTATTTTTCATATTGCCTAACTGTTGTCACATTATATAATATCTAACCATTTCGTACAGGAACGACTACTGCAGTATACACACACAAATACCCACACACATATATATATATATATATATATATATATATATATATATATATATATATATATATATATATATATATATATAAATATATATATATATATATATATATATATATATGTATATATACACACACACACACACACACACACACACATATATATATATATATATATATATATATATATATATATATATATATATATATATATATATATATATATATATATTACGAAGCTGGTCTAGCATATGAGTAAATACTTTATTCGTGTATTTCATTTTCGTATTCAAGAGATGTATAGCCAGTTCATAAGGTGAGTTCACTCATATAGGTTTAAGCAATGTATATAAATTACATAAGACATTTATCATTCATTTAATTGTGTTTTCATCGAATTCAGTATATGTAAATTTATGTTATTTTTAAGGATTAACTTTATTTTTCATGTAGTTTTGTTACAATGTAATCTCGTTTAGGTATGCTGTATGACACACACTAGGTTTGAGCACGAGGGACTATGCCATTTTTATGTTTCCTTGTGGTTAGAAAGTGTATGCAAATTCTCGAATTAGATTTACTCTTTTTTTCTAATTGTGACAAGAGGAAGGTGGGTGGAGTTAGCTGGAAGAGAGTTGCCTCGCAAGCAGGTATAGTATCCCTTCTTCAAATTACTACGTTGGTAGCCTTACGCACTAGAGCCAGGACCCCCATGCTACAAAAATGATCTACTTGAAATTTCTAGAGATATTACGGTCAAAATATATAGACCATAGGAATGCATAAGCAGCAGAAAAGACCAAGCCTATCACTTTGAAAGAACCAACGTCCGCCTGCCCTCTCTCTCAAGTGTGTGTCCTCTCAAACGTGAATAAGTGATTTCTATCCAGCGTATAATGTTTATAGTGTTGTTCAAACGTTGGTGATATTATCTGGATGCTAATTCAAGTGTAGTTTGTTAATGTAAGTACATTTTGATATAGATTCCTGTAACTGGCCCTATGAGATTAGGTTAAACAGCGAAGTGCATTAATAATTTTTCTTAACCGTTCTGTAGCCTTGTGTGAACCAAAAGACATAAATGTAACAATTACGTATATGTAAATTTCTTTATAGTTTATTCATTACAGTGATGAAGTGTTCACTCTTTTCATTAATTGTCAAAATTAACTTTGTCATAAACTAATTCCAGTGATACAAGTGATAGTATAATTTTTTTTAAAGTGTCTTTCTTTTGTCTTAGTCTAAATTTTAGTGCAAATTTAACATTTCAAGGGCTTTGTTTCTTGGTGTTGATTCTTTTGAATTATTATAAATAATTTATAGAATATATTTATTTTAGTAAAGGGTGCATTATTTCGATCACCAATATTTTTCTCAGTACTTCTCTCGATTCCCTAACAAGGAATCGAGGTGGGTTTAGAATAGTTCAAGTAAGATAATCGCCTAGTTTTGTTTTGAGTAACGTAAGAGACCTTTATATATTCAATATTCATATATATTGTCATCTGGGAGTTACGTAATATTCTCAGAGCTCAGATATTTTTCAAGTATAACAGATTTATGTAAAAAATAAGCTGGTGAGTTTGGAGCTCGAGAGTTTAAATAATTCATTAGCCGTAATATATATATATATATATATATATATATATATATATATATATATATATATATATATATATATATAAATATGAATATATATATATATATATATATATATATATATATATATATATATATATATATATATATATACAGGTATATATATATATATATATATATATATATATATATATATATATATATATATATATATATATATATATATAAATATGAATATATATATATATATATTTATCATATATATATATATATATATATATATATATATATATATATATATATATATATATATATATATATATATATAGTGCATGTGGATAAAGAACTACTCATGAGCCCACTCTCATTAACTGTATTGTCTCTTTGGTAATGATACTGATATGCTTCGTTTGATAAGAGTATAATACCATCATTTTAATTCCGATATTCATCTCTGTGTAACTCACGTTATAATAAAAAAAATGGAACAACAGAAATGTCACGTCAAAAATATTTATTTTTTACTTATCAATTCCATGAAAGAGAATATGGACCTCTATTCAGGCGGACAATAGGATATATTGCATTGTTGAAAGGACAGGTTTTATCAGGGCAGCGATCACAAAGAGAAGGCTCCTGCTTTGATTCTACCTTGTCAGCAAATATACTGTATAGAGAGAGAAATTATTGCTTGGCGTATGAAAGGGAGCTGCATTGTTTATGTATTTTGTAATATATTTCCGTGAATTACAAGTATTTGCTAAAAAATACCGATTTTTATATTTTAATTAGAATCTTTTCATATTTCACTTCAGTAGAAGATCCATAACTACTGAAGGAATTATTTTCAAATTATTTTCTTTCTAAAGAAGTGATTGAACTGTATAGTGAAAATTATAAATTTTCAAGACGGTTTTACAGGTATGATAAATTTGGGAAACATGGGCTTAGAAAATAGACAAATTAAATATATAAAAGTTGACTCCACGGTAAAAAAAAAAAATGCATTTTTTCCATCTAGCTTAAAAACATAGACTACTGGAAAACTTCATTTAGAATTTGTTTTCACTTGATTATGGAAGAGATGAAGCCACTTCAGAGGTCAAATGTCCGCTAAAATTATTCATAAGTTGGAAGAGGAGAAAAAATTTCCATTAGGAATACTAGAAATTAAAGAGAGAGAGAGAGAGAGAGAGAGAGAGAGAGAGAGAGAGAGAGAGAGAGAGAGAGAGAGAGAGAGAGAGAGAGAGAATAACGATGTATGACAAAATTAATGTTAAATTTCCGTAGTAAAAATCAAGTACACAAATTTATATATAACTAGATATATATATAGTTCAACCTACACATTACGATGTTTCTTGAATTGATGCTAACAAAAGTTTTTTATGAGACCAGAGACGGATAAAACTGAGAAAAAAAGTGTAAGGGAATTGTGTGTATATATATATATATATATATATATATATATATATATATATATATATATATATATATATATATATATATATATATATATATATATGTTTGTGTGTGTATGTATATCTGTGTGTGATAAATATAAAACTAAATAGCTATGAAGGAGATTCTTAAAACAAACTTGAAACCAAATAACACATGAAATAGAAAAGCGAAGAAATCCAACAGACATAAACAGATGGAAAAAGGGCGTATAAATTTCTTCTTCAGAGAAAATTGGCTGAGAAATTACGTAACGAAGGAGACGGTCGCGCGGCTTTGACCAGACTATAGATAACGATTCGAAAATGTAATTCCTAACAACAATTCTCAACAACAATTCAGAAATGTAATTTTCTCCCTAAGTCATTCTGCCTCTGCCTTTTCAATGGTCGGTCGAAAGTGAAAAGCCAAATAGGGTAACAAGCTTCTCTTATCTGGTCTATAATAACAATTGTTTGCGCAGAACAGCTCCTAAAGGCTATTGCCTTTTATAAAGGGTCGCCTTTTACAACACCACCTGAGGACAATAGATCTCTTTCAAGGAGCACGGGAGGGGGCTGCCGACCCCCTGAGGATGTCGAGACTTCAAGTGACTGTAACATCCTTCCATATAGTACACACCCAACAAACACCCCCCCCCCTCCCCTAATCTCCCCCTCTCCCAGAATATATCCCTCCCTTTACCTCCCATTCATCTCCCCCCCCCCCCCAAGCATTTTCCTTCCCACCCAGCAGTCCAAAGACCTCTCTATCTTTCCTCTCCCCCTTCACCTACTTCTTTCTAAAAGGGAGAACACTGTACCAGCACTCACCTTCTTCCTCCATTCACGAGTCACAATAACAGGCGAATAACTGTCACTTTTCTTTAGAAAGGGCAGTTTTACGTCGACTCTTTTCCTTTCTCGAAGTGGGGTTTTTTTTCTTCCTCTGAATGGATTCAGAGTCGGTGGTTCGTATACAAGGAATGAAATGGGTGGAAGTATGGGTGATTTGTTTATTACGCCCTAGGAATGGCGCTAATAGTTAGGATGTTTTCATGGTACAGGTAAAATTAAATTGTTTATGAAACCGAATAAAGTTGGAAAGTCAAAATTATATGTGAATAATTTTTCAAGCAAGAGAAAGAAACCGAGAGTTAATATTAATACATTATATGAAATGGCTTATAAGTATTCATTTTTCTTCACTCTATGGCACTCGTGATTTTATCACATGTCAATAGACTGCATTGCGAGATATGCTTCAAGGTACTGTAAGCATGTCATTTAAAATTTTCGTTTGCCAATTTTTAAAAAAGAGACAAATACTGGATAAGTAAATAATATGATTAAGAGGAAGTAAATGACTACCACCAGAATCAAAAAGATAATCTTTATGAGCAGCATTACAAGACTCATAAAGCTAAAGAATATGTTGACAGAGAAAAGTTCAATACCCAAAACAATTATTAGTTACGATTCATGCACGAAATATCCATTAACAAAACCAGGTGAGTCCTTCGGGATGAAAGAACGATGGTAGAAAAGCAATAATGAGTTAAAGCGAAACAAGACGGCCCGTCAAACCTATCTATCTATCTATCGACGAGGAAGGAGTGAAATACGACCTGACAAGAGGGCGGGTCACCTCCTCATACATACATGTCTATACAACGGCCACAGACAAAGAACACCACACCTCTACACTTCTATAAACATTCCCGAAAATCGTTCAACGCGGGAGACTTTTGTTTACACCGGGAGTTTCGTCTGGTGCCTTTCTGTTTACGGGTTGAAAGGCATCCTGGTAAATCTTTCTGTTACAAGTGGCACTGCTGAATGAGACGTGAGAGGGGCTGAACAGCGCGTGGCTTTTCCCGCATGTAAACAGTAGAAATATAAACAAAACAAAAGGGAAACTTTCAATTTACCTTCTTTTTTTCTCTCGGATACTCATCTGGTCGGGTAAATTGCCTCCAGGGTTAGCGTCATGCTCTGTTTGTTTTTAATATTTGGCAAGACTTGGCAGCTGCTCATTAAGAGGAAAGGAAGGTATTTGTTACAAAATCTCAAACGTTTTCTCTCTTAAGTTGGGGTGGTTGAAATATTCCAGAAATCTTTTGATAGTTTTGCTCATGCCATTCGAATAAAAACCTTTCTCTTCCTTATGAAGGAACATATTCAAGTGAATGGAACTAATTTATATAGATTTCTTCAGTTGATTATTCCAACAGCACATGGAAATGAAAGTATGCACATGCATCCATAAAACATATAATAACTTATGTGGTATTTGTGACTTCAAAATCCTATTACCACACTCGTAAGAATAGTTATCATAAAATAATAAAACAAAAAGCGAACACAACAGGACAATTTCTCGTCATGCCTAAAAGAAGCATTTACCAAATCCCTGTTGCAAGACTCCATGTAATACTGGATTAACACCTGGACCTTTGTTGACAGTTAGTGTCAGAGCATTAATTAAACCACTAGAAGCTCTCGAGAAGCTAGGGAGGGGGGGGGGGGTTGTTGGTTGGCAAGACGTGTTGCGGGACTTCAAGACGGTGCCGTCAAAGGCCCGACTATTTCGCAGAGTAAGCTCAAAGGTAAACATTTACTTGAGATTAGATATCTGAGCCCAACCTCAAGCGATCGCGAGATAAACGGTCCATTGTACAATATCCTGTAACTGAAAACATAGATCAGTGCTTTCTAGTGTGTTTGGTGTGTGTGTATGTTTCCATTTGAAGAACTTCTTTGTATTCCTATCAACAGATGTTGGTTGTTTTATTTTGATTCTTTGGCCCTCTTATTTTAATTTTTAGATGGATATGGATAGCAAAGATAAAAAAAAAAAATAATGAAATGATTCTACTCATGTATATATCAAAGCAAAAACTGAATGATTTTGACATTTTCGTAGTCATTTTCATCTTGGAGGGATTTATAGTTCCTAACGACTTTTACCAAATATATTTGATAGCCATGAACGTCATACCGTAGCTACGTCATCAATGATTATATTCACCATGATTAGATTTTTCAGACTAGCAGTCTAGCAGGGAAAGAGAGTATATTTTTATTAAGATAACCTCACAAAAACTATTGCACTTTTATTTCCTTTAGATGCAATATCATTTACGCATCTCACGAATTTAGACGTATATAATAAATAATTTTGGGGTAATATTCCTACTCTTCAGTTTGATATTACTGTTGAAATTAATTTTCATTGTTCAAGCAAAGATAGAGTTGGCTAAAAGGTGATTGGTATTCTAATAATATTGAGGCTAAAAACATTATTATTATTATTATTTGCTAAGCAACAACCCTAGTTGAAAAAGTAGGATGCTATAAGCCCAAGGCCTCCAACAGAGAAAATAGCTCAGTGAGGAAAGGAAACAAGGAAAAATAAAATATTTCAAGAACACTAACATCAAAATAAATATCTCCTATATAAACTATACAAAGTTTAACAAAACAATAGAAAGAGAAATTAGATAGAATAGTGTGCCCAAGTGTACTCTCAAGCAAAAGAACTCTAACCCAAGACAGTGGAAGACCATAGTACAGAGGCTATGACACAACCCAAGACTAAGGAACAATGGTTTGATTTTGGAGTGTCCTTCAATAAGAGCTGCCCACCACAGCTAAAGAGTCTCCTCTACACTTACCAAGAGGAAAGTAACCACTGAAAATTACAGTGCAGAAGTTAAACCCTTGAAAGAAGAAGAATTGTTTGGTAATCTCAGTGTTTTCAGGTGTATGAGGACAGGAGAATATGTAAAGAATTGGCCAGACTATCCGGCATATGTGTAAGCAAAAGGAAAAGAAACCGTAACCAGAGAGAAGGATCTAATGTAGTACTGCCAGTCAAAGAACCCCATAACTCTCTAGAGGTAGTATCTCAACTGGTGGCTGGTGACCTGGCCAACTTAATTCCTACAAAAGTTGTCTGATAGCTCTAAATAATATTATCTATTCATCATTGTTGAAAAAAAAATGCACTTATCATTTGCATTTTTTTTTTCTCAAGAAAGCGTTTGCAAAGTTACGTGCTTGTAGACACTTAATTTGTTACCCTATAATGGACAGTGGGGCCGGGATAATTACTGTTATGTGATATCCTTTCAAACCAATATATTAAGTTTATGTTTTGAATTTCTTGATAAGATAATTTCAAACATGTATAAGATTCGTTGACAATTAATTTCTTCTTCTTCTTCTTCTTCTTCTTCTTCTTCTTCTTCTTCTTCTTCTTCTTCTTCTTCTTCTTGTTAAAAGTTAAAGAAATATGATATCTATGTAATAACAAGCATACTAAATAATAAGAGAGACTCTTGCACGGTATGAAAATAATGCAATGTGAAGTAATATCTCTGCAGCGACAAAAGTGTACATCCAAATATATAATATTAATATTACTATGAAATAACCTGAATTCTTCTGCAAACATGTGCTGCATACCATGCTCTTAGAAAAGCTGAATAGAATAAGGAAAGGGAAATGAATCTAGTATTAAAATCAAACATCATCTTCCAGATTATGTAACATTTTCCATGTTTGCCCAAAGATGATATGAGATTGAGAAGGACAAGCATGATGAACTTATACAATATATGCCACTCATGCACAAGCGTACAAACTGTATACTCAGATATACGTACGTTTGCTGCCCGGAATATTGGCGAGCATATATTTACCTTCCCAAGCGCCAATTCCATGGCGATATATAATCAGGGTATAACACGCTTGCTTCTCGTCCAACGTTTGCACAGCCCGACTTAGTGTTTACATCTCAAAGCTGACCTGTGCTGAAAGTCACTCTTCCACCTTAGAGAAAATATTTATTTCTATTTTACACAGTGTCTGAACTCTTTCAAGGGCAAATACTGTTCTCGAGTTGTTATAATCCATTTGTGTATACATACATCAAGGGGAATATGTATTTGGAATTCTTTTAGAAGAATTTTAATTAATTCTGAAATTAGGAAACTGTATAACCAACGAGGATACTTTATAAAGAGAAGCGTAGCATGTTGTATATAAATGAATTAAGAGATATGAAAAGCGAGTTACCTGGGATTTAAATACATCGTACACTAAGACAGAGGAGCTGGTATGGGGTTTGAAATCTATCTTGAGAGGAAATGTCCATAAATAGAAAACGAAACTGTTTTGAAGGCCGAAGGCAATCACATAAAAAGATTAATGTATTTCACGTTTGAATTAATTTGGAAATGATAGAGGATGATGAAAGAACCACGGGAGTAAAACATCACAGCAGGATACTAGTGAAAGAGTATTGTTAGAATTTGATTGAAAATAAGAGTGATGACACTATTGATGAAAGAGGAACAGTGAAGAGAGTGTATGTGTGTGTGGTGTGTGTGTGTGTGAGGTTTATAATAAAACAATTCTATGAGAAAATACGCGATAAAACTAAAATCCTGTAAGGGACAAACATATAAAAAAAAGAATTTCCTTATTTGATAGGATAGAATTGAGATCGGCAACGAAATTGTGTTTTTCGGAGATGCTATAAGGAAAGCAAAACTTGAGTTGAATATGGAGATGGAAAAGTCACATGATCTATATATATATATATATATATATATATATATATATATATATATATATATATATATATATATATATATATATATATATATATATATATAGGGAAAGAGAGAGAGAGAGAGAGAGAGAGAGAGAGAGAGAGAGAGAAAATATATATATATATATATATATATATATATATATATATATATATATGTGTGTGTGTGTGTGTGTATGTACATATATATATATATATATATATATATATATATATATATATATATATATATATATATATACATATATATATATATATATATATATATATATATATATATATATATACATGTGTATATATATATATATATATATATATATATATATATATATATATATATATATATATATGTGAATGAAACCAGTCACGAAACAAATATGGTCTTCTAAAAGCTAGGTAGCGAGCCGAGATTAGTTTAATACAGAAATATTATCCCTTCCAATTTTCCTACATTTTGGCTAAAGGAATAGATTCTCCTTAAGACCAGAATTCCAAGACTCTTGGGAGATATTTAAAGTGTTTAATCCCGAGGCATTCTATTGTTTGACATTTGTAATGACAGTTACTACTAAATTATCATTTAAGGAAATGAAATTAACCAGCTAAGTAACAGATACAAAAGTAAAACTAATGGAGATGATTTCTTACCCACTGTATAGCGTTCTCGTGTCAAAATAATTCAATCGTTTCAAGGTGATATGAATTGTTAGGGACTAGCCATCTAAACTAAGTGTAACTGATAAAGCGGAGCCGCTTTATGACAGATGTTTCCCTTTTTACTAACCTTACAAGATCAGCCAGAAGTTAAATCCGGGCTCTCTCTCTCTCTCTCTCTCTCTCTCTCTCTCTCTCTCTCTCTCTCTCTCTCTCTCTCTCTCTCTCTCTCTATTCTGTTATTCTTGCCTGCCGTATATATATATATATATATATATATATATATATATATATATATATATATATATATATATATATATATATATATATATATTAATATATATATATGTATATATATATATATATATATATATATATATATATATATATATATATATATATCATAGAGTAAGGTTTTTCATTTCTACAATGATAATTGGAACCAACAAAATATTTTTCCAAATTATAATCCAAGGTTATTTGCCAGTTTAACCCTACCATCTTAATAAGACTGATAGAGAGTCTCAAGTCAGACTGGTCAGTATATATTGAAGGTTACAAGGCTCTAGGTTATCAGGCAAAGATCAGTGGGCCATATTTAATTCTCTGAATTGTTGATCTTGGAGTATAAAATGCAGTGCTTTTCATTCCGTACAGCAATACGTTAATATGATCACATGGATTAGAAATATATTCATTTTATCATTACACTTAAAGCTAATTTGCTAGATCTATTATAAATTCATGTAGGAGAGAGAGAGAGAGAGAGAGAGAGAGAGAGAGAGAGAGAGAGAGAGAGAGAGAGAGAGAGAGAGAGAGAGAGAGAGAGTGAGGGCACGAAGATTAAATTGACTTTCGCTTTAAAAAATCCTAATCTTATAAATGGAAAGACCATTGATCGACGGATATGACACGAACACCACAAGCACGGAGATGTCGGTAGAGAAAGATGGGTATCCGACAAGGGCAGAGAGAGCAATTAAAAAGATTTAAAAGGTCTTTTCTTTAACGAAACTCTTTCCAGGAAAAGAGTTTGGGAAAATCACCTCAGCCCAGACTCCAGAGTTTCGAAATATCTTCTACTTATCTCATCAAAACGACATCTTTAGGTGTTATGTATTCTATTATTACTGCTTCAAAGTACTCCATTAATAGGTTAGTAAGTGCTTATACATATTGTATTTATAAAGGTTTTTTTCAGTAGCAATACATTGAGTGCTACACACAGCAACTATTACTACAGTGACTATTTTTTCTACTATTAAAGAATTCAGCAACCCCAGATCAACTTTAAGGAAGATCTAAAAACACGAAATTAAGTGAGAGAGACACTATCCATTTTTTTCCTTCGCTCTTTTCCTTTCTCTCCTTCCAAGAGGGCACTAATGAGGTCTTATTATTCGAACCGATAAGTCATCATTATTTTAAATTCTTCAAAAGTCTATTATTTCACGGGATTATTGGGAAAGAAGTGAAGAAAGAAGAAGAAATTGCATATAGATTGACCTAATTACGTGTTGGTGGTTTTTGGACAATCATTCACAGGACGAATATTATATTAGGTCTTGGACAATAATCATATCTTACCCGATTATTATGTTCTGTGAAATAGAGGGCGCGATTCTAATTAATAGCGTTTCAGTGTTAGGAAATCTATAATACAATAATCCTTACAAAGTCTCCTTACAAGAAGTCAGTGAAATACATTTATAATATGGAAAAATATCTATAAATACAACGTATGATATAATATGTAGGCTACAATTCATTTGAAGAAAGCGTGATATACATCCAGTCTTTATTTATAAATTTTCTTGTTTATGGACTATTGATGTAATTTTATATTTAGAATACCATGATATTATTTGTGTTGCTGTTCCTTGCATAATATGTAAGATGTAAGTCCTGCTTTTAAGACAAAAAGGATGACAATGACATTGATTTTGGCCAAAACTGAAACAATAACTGTTTTAAGTATTGGTCAGCTAAAAAAGAACTGATCTTTTCGAACAAAAGTGTGGTATTATGAAAGGTCACTAAATGGCACAAGCTTTCCCACCACATTTCCTTCTATTTCTTTCTCGAATTTCAATTCACATATATCTTTGTGATCATGGAGAAACTTTCGTATTCAAAGGTCTACCTTCACATGATGTTTAGTATTTATATAATCATTATGATAACTTCATACATAGCAGATCCGATATCCCATAGGTTTATGATATATCTATTTAATGTTTTACAAGAGTCATTCAAATGAAAATTGTTTGTTATTGAGACTACTGTATTTCTGAAGTAAAATAAATCCAAGATTATAATGAAAATATAAAACATTTTCGTAATGTACTAACGGAGCGGGTTCTTTGGAATGTATAATATACAATTTACGATTCTACATAAAAAGTACCATCATTTCTGTTTTCAATTCTTAATTATGTTATTTTTTTCATAGACGACTTTTTTCTATTTATATTTATGATGGGCCTGAGCTACATTATTATGCCCTAAGTTAATGATATATTGACAAAACAACGTGAATATTAAAAAAACAAACTTTGTTTGATGCAATTGTAACCCGTTTTGAGAACACATCAGATTCAACCGGCCTAATGAAAATGAAAAGACTTACGAAGACATCATAAAACGTTATCTTTTTCAAATAAAGATTACCAAATTATTTATGCCTGGGTTCATCCAAAATTTTCATGAATGTTTCCATGAAACCAACGCAGATCTTA
The DNA here is from genome assembly GCF_036898095.1 of Palaemon carinicauda. NCBI lineage: Eukaryota > Metazoa > Arthropoda > Malacostraca > Decapoda > Palaemonidae > Palaemon > Palaemon carinicauda. Next base: position 56,590,092 of record NC_090731.1, read on the forward strand.
TTATCAATAAATAGTGCGCTAGATGCTATTCACATAGACAAGAAGGTGCAGCAAACACACATAATATATATATATATATATATATATATATATATATATATATATACATATATATTTATAGATGTATATATATATGTATATATATATATATATATATATATATATATATATGTATATATATATATATATATATATATATATATATATATATATATATATATATATATATGTATATATATATATATATATATATATATATATATATATATATATATATATATATATATATATATTTGTATATATACATATATGTGTGTGTGTGTTTGTGTGTCTTTGACTGTGTAAGTATATTTTACCATTTGTAAAACTAAATAAATACGTTTAAGTATATCTATATGGTATATGAGTATAAATGTACACAAACGCATGCACATATATAAATTTATAGATAATAAACACTAACACACAGACTCACACACAAACACACACACACATACACACATACACACACGCACACACACATAAATATATATATATATATATATATATATATATATATATATATATATATATATATATATATATATGCGTGTGTGTGTGTGTGTGTGTGTAAATATATTTACAGATAGGTAGACATTTTATTATATGTTTACATTAAAATTGACACCTGATCTATATTTATGACCTATTGTGTAGCACCTAATACGAATATTTTTCTTTTATTGAATTCTTTTCAAATGGCGGTCGCCCAGCGAGACCTTTCCCATAGAAACCCAGATTTAGTGGATCTCGGGTTCATAAAATAATAATAAAAAGTTGGAAAACTTCTAAGCTCAGCCATTCACGAGATTCAAAACTCTTGAGAGAGAAAAGTCGAGAGGTTTAAAGTCTCGTTTTCGAAAGAAATGCCTCGATTCGTCATGATTTGGAGTAAGGAATATACACAGCAGCTCTTCTGCAGAACGTTTTTTTTTTATAACACTTGAGATTATTGCATTCCTAAGGTACGATTTTTATCACTATCTCTTTTTCTCTCTGTAGATGAATTATATTTGTTTTCTTAAGTGTCATCAACCTTAAACATTTTCTGTACAGCTTCAGCTCTCTCTCTCTCTCTCTCTCTCTCTCTCTCTCTCTCTCTCTCTCTCTCTCTCTCTCTCTCTCTCTCTCTCTCCTCACATTAACACCCAGATTTAAAATACTTTTATGTATTTCTAGCTTGTCCCAAAATTTATGCTCTCTCTCTCTCTCTCTCTCTCTCTCTCTCTCTCTCTCTCTCTCTCTCTCTCTCTCTCTCTCTCTCTCTCTCTCTCATTGAGTCAGTTCTCTTATATACTCACCCTAACCTTTTTAAATTTACTTAATCAAATACACGTATCCCTAAAAAGGAGAATGTTATCCTGATAATGGGCATCGTAATTGAATAATTCACTGTTCAGGTAATAATGATCAACGAACCTATTTTTCATTCCGTACAGTAATACGTTAATATGATCACATGGATTAGAAATATATTCATTCTATCATTACACTTAAAGCTAATTTGCTTAATGTATTAAAAAGTCATGTAGTAGAGAGAGAGAGGGAGAGAGAGAGAGAGAGAGAGAGAGAGAGAGAGAGAGAGAGAGAGAGAGAGAGAGAGAGAGTGTGTGTCTCAACGTTCAAAAACTACTTTTCTGAAAGTTTAGATAAAAGTAAATATTCTTTCCCTTTTCTCGTAATTTATAACACTGAAGTAATATTGATTGTTTTCCCTTCTTATTTAATTTCAAATTTTTGAAACGCATCTTTGTATCAGCAGACGTTTCTCATGACATTAAGACTTGCTAACGACGTAGATGGTACCTTTATGTCTTACTGCAATCACACCTAACCTTGCAGAAAAGTCTTTCACTAATCAGTGAACCTCTCCCAAGAACCCCCTTATTGTCAAAAGTACCAAGTAATTTAAAAGCAAGCTACGAGCCATTCCATGACTCAAGCTCTTCTTTCAGGCCTCATCAGGATGTCAGAAAACTCAAAGCCAGTCAACCATGCCTTTGGTTTATTTACAGTAGCTGATTGATAGTGGTAACAAGAGTATTTCACTTTAGTTAAATCATGAAGCCTTATGAAACAGATGCCGTTGATTAAAATTCATGACATTAACCGCGATGTACTTAGTGTTCTACTTATCCTAGAAAATACATAGCGAGATATACCATTATAGGTCATGATAATAATAATAATAATAATAATAATAATAATAATAATAATAATAATAATAATAATATGAGATATGTTGATAATGATAAAAACAAAAATAATAACATTAACAACACCTACAACAACAATAATAATGTTGATGATAACATAACTCGTATATGACAGTAAATGCAATTGTGCTGATAGTTACTAATCATATACTATTGCTTTTCCTTTTTTCAATAATTGTGTGCGTATTGGATAATGGCAGCTGTATTAAGTATTGGATGAACCAAATTTTGATATCGATAGAGAGACTATGGTTAACTTTGAATAGAGAGTAGATAGAGAAATAGATACATAGATAGAAAGATAGATATATAGATAGAAAGATAGATAGATTCATAGCAAATAAATTAATAGATACTTGATTCAATGTGCATACACGTTCAGGTATATTCTCATGCGTTGAATACGGGATAAAAGAAGAGAAATTAACTAGAGAAAATAAAGCTCATTTTCCCACATTACAAATAAAATAACACTTAAGAAACCTGAAGAAATAACCAAGACTAATTGTATGACGTTTGTTACAGGTGAAGATAAAGAACGCAAATTGGAGACCACTAAATTTGTTAAACAATTTGTTAGGGTAGTGGTGGCCTATGTGGTAACCTCCCTGGCTGGTGATTGCCAGACTGGGGGCTCGAGTCCCCCTAAAACTCGTTAGTTCTTTTGGCCGCTGCAACCTCACAATCCTTGTGAGCTCAGCAACCATTGTCTGGCCTTCCTTGGTCATAGCTTGAGAGAGGAGGTGGCTTGGACGTTGATATGTATATACGATCAGTCTCTAGGGTATTGTCCAGCCTGATAGGGCAACGTCCCTGTCCCTTGCCTCTGTCATTCATGAGCGGGCTTTTAAACCCTTAAACCTTAATGGGAAATTGATGAATGAGATAAAAAAAAATATATTTTGACCGGAAACTGAAGCGTACGTTCTTCAGTGTTTAGATTATTTCTGTTTTCCTTTGTTTCTAGTTACGTGCTTCTCTATTTCTTATTATTTCTTTTAATGAAATTCTTATTCGTACACAGAAAATAACTTTCGATTCATGAGCTAAAGGCTTTTCTGGAATTGAATTTTCTGAGACAAAATCCTTTATACGAAATATGAATTTTCGAATATTTCAAAAATTTATTGAAATTTCATATTCTCTTTCATAAATCATCGTGATTATATAATTCATTTATAACCATTCATCAGTGGGGCTTCTAGAAGAGATATAAATCCTTGAAGGAAAAATAACTAAAAAACGTGCATACAAATGAATTCCTTTTTTTTTTCAAAAGAAGAAAATGAGGGAAAACTTCCTTCAATTAAAATCAGGAAACCGGAGATCTAAGCTCCCCTCCAAAGGCAACAAGTAGGTAAGCACAAACAGGTTCCAGGAACAGTGAGGACAAAGTAAACTATGCATCGGGCGGATACCAGATGCTGAATAATTTCCAGCGGAGCGATGTCGCAGGGTGAAATTTGGAGGCCGCCATCCCAGCTCAGGCATGACCCATGACCGCATTTCATTATTCACCTGCTCTCAAGGAAGTCGGGTTGTCACAGACGATGAATCCATTGGAATGATAATTTAGTTAGGGTTACTTATGGCCAAACCCTCTAAATATCTAGCCCCGATTGGAGAGCTGGATTCGGTTTTCGTGAACTGTGCCTGCCTGAGTTGGAGGCAAGCATGAGACTAGGGAATGTTTTCATTTATAGATAATGTCTTTAAAGTTACTTGCAGCCAAAAATCATTGCTGTGTGAAAGGACAAGGATGATCTTGAAAGCAGGCAGTGGAAGAAACCGGCATTTAAAGGCGAAACAATCTTTGTAAAGACTATTCCACCTGCATGGAAATGCGCTTCTCTCTCTCTCTCTCTCTCTCTCTCTCTCTCTCTCTCTCTCTCTCTCTCTCTCTCTCTCTCTCTCTCGCACAATATTTGACTTGACAAAGGGATGGAGTCAAGTAAAGCCGAATGTAAGCGATCATTATCCTTACACTTTTGAGAATTTAAGATTTTCGGTGATCAATATATCCTGAAGAAGTATTTAAATTCTTTCATTTTACCTTGTTTCGAGTATTGTTCTCCTGTTTGGTGTTCAGCTGCTTATTCTCATCTTAATTTGTTGGACAGAAACTTACGGTCTATTAAATTTCTTATTCCTGATCTAGATATTAATCTTTGGCACTGTCGTTCAATTAGTTCATTATGCATGTTGCATAAGATTTTTCATAACTCTGACCATCCTTTACATTCAGACCTCCCTGGACAATTCTATCCTGTTCGTAATACTAGGCAGGCAGTTAATTCTAACAGCCAGGCCTTCTCCATCATGAGGCTCAATACTACACAGTATTCTAGAAGTTTTATTCCAGCTGTTACCAAGTTGAATGATCTTCCTAATCGGGTAGTAGAATCAGTAGAACTTCAGAAGTTCAAAGTTGAAGCAAATGTTTTTATGTTGACCAGGCTGACATGAGTCTTTCTACAGTTTATATATGACATATCTGTTTTTGACGTTGTTTATAGTTTATATGGGACATATCTGTTTTGACGTTGTTACTGTTTTAGAATGATTTATTGTTAACTTGTTCTCATCATTTACTTATTTCGTTATTTCCATTCCTCACTAGGCTATTTTTCCCTGTTGGAGCCCCTGGGCTTATAGCATCTTGCTTTTCCAACTGGGGTTGTAGCTTGGCTAATAATAATAATAATAATAATAATAATAATAATAATAATAATAATAATAATAATAATAATAATAAAGAAAAGAAATGTCTATACCGATATACTATATACATACATACATATATATATATATATATATATATATATATATATATAATATATATATATATATATATATTTATATATATATATGAAAATATATATATATATATATATATATATATATATATATATATATATATATATATATATATATATATATATATATATTTATATATATATATATATATATATATATATTTATATATATATATATATATATATATATATATATATATATATATATATATATATATACAAATATATATAAAAAAAACTAAATTTAAAGCCCAAAACTTCAAATTTTGGTATCGACAAACTATTTTTTCATGGGAAGAAACCTCTGTTTAGTTTTCATTTTAATATTACTCGATAAGTTATCATTAGAATTTCTCATCTAACGAAAGCTTATCGTAATTTTGTACTATTTGTTGAATGGCAGGACTATTTTACTTTACGAAAGTAAAAATATCCAACAACGATATAAACCTTTACAAAGCAGACAATGTCAGCTAATTTTTAGTGAAAAACTGTGGCATTGCGCATTGAGAAAGACCTACAATACGTGAACCACGATGTTAGGGAAGCGTTGGTTTGTTCATACATATTGCCCGGCTTTTACATCCGGGCAGGGGCTCTTGGCACAAGACACTAGCCTCAAAGATTAGGGAAGCTTTACAGGATACCTAATCTTTATATTAGAGGAGTAAGACGGATCGAGAAAATGAAGAGATGAAGTGATGGATTGCAATGATGGAAGATCTGTTCCGGGATAGTGGGGACTTTACTAAAATGTATCATCTGAATATTTCTAATTTCTAAGGAATAACTTTGTTTAACCCAGTTGAACTTATACACAAAATTGTTCTATTATTGTCGAAATAACCGGTTGTTAAGGTAAGATTTCATCAACATAGTACATAAAAAAATTTTTATGCAAAATCATAAACACCATTATACATATAACCAGTGTCAATGTTAATTGCATCTTACCCCTTGTCATTTTATTTAACAATAATGGTCTTATATATATATATATATATACACACACATATATATATATATATATATATATATATATATATATATATATATATATATATATAGCATACTGTTCATACACACACATACACACACACATGTATATATATATATATATATATATATATATATATATATATATATATATATATATATATATATATATATATATGTATGTATGTATGTATGTGTGTATTTCAGTGTGTGTTTGAGAATACATAAGGTACTATCATATAACATTGATCCATGCCATATACCAAGGCACCTCCCCCAATTTTGGGGGGTAGCCGACATCAACAAAGAAACAAAACAAAAAGGGGACTACTCTCTATGTTCCTCCAGCCTAACCAGGGATTCAGCTGAGTTCAGCTGGTACTGCTAGGGTGCCACAGCCCAACCTCCCACAATTCCACCACAGATGAAGCTTCATAATGCTGAATCCCCTACTGCTGCTACCTCCGCGGTCATCTAAGGCACCGGAGGAAGCAGCAGGGCCTACCGGAACTGCGTCACAATCGCTCGCCATTCATTCCTATTTCTAGCACGCTCTCTTGCCTCTCTCATATCTATCCTCCTATCACCCAGAGCTTTCTTCACACCATCCATCCACCCAAACCTTGGCCTTCCTCTTGTACTTCTCCCATCAACTCTTGCATTCATCACCTTCTTTAGCAGACAGCCATTTTCCATTCTCTCAACATGGCCAAACCACCTCAACACATTCATATCCACTCTAGCCGCTAACTCATTTCTTACACCCGTTCTCACCCTCACCACTTCGTTCCTAACCCTATCTACTCGAGATACACCAGCCATACTCCTTAGACACTTCATCTCAAACACATTCAATTTCTGTCTCTCCATCACTTTCATTCCCCACAACTCCGATCCATACATCACAGCATCTTTACATTCATGCCCAACCCTCTATTTTTTACTTCTCCCTTAACTGCCCCCAACACTTTGCATCCTTCATTCACTCTCTGACGTACATCTGCTTCCACTCCACCATTTGCTGCAACAACACACCCCAAGTACTTAAACTGATCCACCTCCTCAAGTAACTCTCCATTCAACATGACATTCAACCTTGCACCACCTTCCCTTCTCGTACATCTCATAACCTTACTCTTACCCACATTAACTCTCAACTCCCTTCTCTCACACACCCTTCCAAATTCTGTCACTAGTCGGTCAAGCTTCTCTTCTGTGTCTGCTACCAGTACAGTATCATCCGCAAACAACAACTGATTTACCTCCCCTTCATGATCATTTTCGTCTACCAGTTTTAATCCTCGTCCAAGCACTCGAGCTTTGACCTCTCTCACCACTCCATCAATATACAAGTTAAACAACCACGGCGACATCACACATCCCTGTCTCAGCCCCACTCTCACCGGAAACCAATCGCTCACTTCATTTCCTATTCTAACACATGCTTTACTACCTTTGTAGAAACTTTTCACTGCTTGCAACAACCTTCACCAACTCCATATAACCTCATGACATTCCACATTGCTTCCCTATCAACTCTATCATATGCTTTCTCCAGATCCATAAACGCAACATACACCTCCTTACCTTTTGCTAAATATTTCTCGCATATCTGCCTAACAGTAAAAATCTGATTCATACAACCCCTACCTCTTCTAAAACCACCCTGTACTTCCAAGATTGCATTCTCTGTTTTATCCTTAATCCTATTAATCATTACTCTACCATTCACTTTTCCAACTACACTCAACAAACTAATACCTATTGAATTACAACACTCATGCACATCTCCCTTACCCTTATATAGTGGTACAATACACGCACAAACCCAATCTACTGGTACCATTGACAACACAAAACACATATTAAACATACTGTGTATACACACATACACACACACACACACACACACAAACACACACACACACACATATATATATATATATATATATATATATATATATATATATATATATATATATATATATATATATATATATAACGTTGATAAGAAAAAGAAATCTCAATGAGACATGGAGCTGTAAAGGTTAAACATCAAAATTATTGTATCAATTGTTCGTTGATATATATTTTTAAATATATATGTATTTCTGCGATACATTGTCATTGGTACGTCCTTCGCGGAGTATAATCGTTATAATACCATTAATACATCTTTTCTATTGATTTACAAATCATTCTACTGTTCAAAGAGGAACATAATTTTCGAAGGTCAAAGTTACATATAATAAACTAGTGTTGCAATAATCATAGTCATCAATGCTAAAAATAAAAGTATTTGAATAATTTATAAGATGAAAATATTCGTCTTTAATATATTTGAATTTCTAATGTGTTGTTCCTTGGCGTTGCTCTATATTTTTTTTTTCTCATTATAAAAATGAAAATATATTTCATTCATTTACGATTGCCACAAACAAAATATCAGATGTGTGCATTTGGATCTAAAAACCACTTGTTTATAATTGATGAATATTTAGCCAATAAACAAACGGAGGTAGAAATTCAGCCTTTCATTGTTATAAGGTATCACCGTATTTGTTGAATTCCTACTACAGATGAGAAAGAGAGAGAGAGAGAGAGAGAGAGAGAGAGAGAGAGAGAGAGAGAGAGAGAGAGAGAGAGAGAGGAATAATTAGATGGAAATAATTAACAATTATTATGCTTTTTTCTTTAGGAAAGGTTATTGTTTTTTATCATTATAGAATAGAAAAAATGGTACAGTATATATTTTTTAAATAAGGAGAACATCATCTGGGGAAAATGTTTAAATTTTTCACTACGCTTTTTTCTTTAATTCTTCTCATTAAAAATACAATTAAAAGCTGAGGAGAGACGAAGAAAAATTGGATCTCTCTCTCTCTCTCTCTCTCTCTCTCTCTCTCTCTCTCTCTCTCTCTCTCTCTCTTACATGTTACTAAAATAAACTTAACTAAGTTTTATTATTATTATTATTATTATTATTATTATTATTATTATTATTATTATTATTATTATTATTATTATTATTATTATCATCACCGTAAAAAGAAACGATGATGGGATTTGCTGTAAGAGACTCCAATTACAGCAATAAGTTAATTATTATCGGAAACAAAATTACCCTTGTTTTTCCAAGTGTAAAAGAAACTTTGAATATGTATGGTTTTGTTTTTTACGAATAGGTTTTTAAGTATAATATATATATATATATATATATATATATATATATATATATTTATATATATATATATATATATATATATATATATATATATATATATATATATATGTACATACATACATACATATATATATATATATATATATATATATATATATATATATATATATATATATATACTTATATATATATGTATATATATATATATATATATATATATATATATACATATATATATACTTATATATATATGTATATATATATATATATATATATATATATATATATATATGTGTGTGTGTGTATATTTATATATACATATATATATATATGTATATATATATATATATACATATATATATATATATGTATATATAAATATATATATACATATATATATATATATATATATATATATATATATATATATACATATATATATATATATGTATATATATATATATATATATATATATATATATATATATATATATATATATACATATATATATATATATATATTAATTTTGCCTATCTGAAAATACATATTTTGAACTTTTCTTTTATATTGTGATAAAATAGAATCAAAGTTTCTAAAATAGGAGTAATGGCAAGAAATATCATTGCAAAAAATCATTAAGTTTTGTATCTTCAACGTTAATTCATTCCCTTTTGATAATAATAATAATAATAATAATAATAATAATAATAATAATAATAATAATAATAATAATAATAATAATAATCTTAGTAAACATATACTAGTTTTAAATCAAGAATACAATTCATATACTCACATTTGATGATATCGTAATGTATGTTTTAATCTACACTATATAAAGGACATTCAACCTTTTTTCTTTATGAGGATTTTAAAATAAATTTCTACATCTGGATTCACTGCATCTATTAATGTAAATCATAATGCTGTACATGTAACCGTAGGTGAGTCCTTTCATTACTCCCTTCCCCTGAAAAATGAAAGATGAATGGAAAGGCATTTTTTCGTTTAACATATTTTGTCCTATGGTGATTCTATACACACAAATTTGAAGAGGCTTACATTCTTTTTTATCATGATGATAACACATATTTTATGAAGCATAATATTAATTTTTTTACCATTATGTTAATAAGATTTTTCATGAAAACAAGAGATCTGGTTTCATTTGTGAGGAAAGGCATAAATAGGAAATTTAATTATCACTCTCTCCAAAAGCAAATAAATATAGTTAGGTACATCCTGATGAAGATAGATCTAGATAGGCAGTCCCTTATCCATATCTTATCAATATCCGACAAAGATAACAAAGGTTTACCCTAAGACTTAGGGGGAACCAGTACAGTAGAGGTCGTTTAATGGCATAATGGGCTTCTAGGATGTTTGCCCTTTGCTGACAGACCAAAAGATTTCTCGGCTGATAAAATCTTATCAAATACAATTCCATTATATCGCTCTTTGATATTTTCTTTTCTGAAATAGACGGATGTTTTCCAGTGCTGAAATCTCATAATCATTTACGGCCATTCGTAGACTATAACAGTGGAGTTAGAGGTAAATAATATACACGATTCAATAAAAATAACATTATACGAAATACTGCCATAGTTACTCTCGTTAAGACATGCTATCGTCCGAAGTTTTGTAAGTGTATCGCATCGTTTTATTAGTATTTTCAAAGTGCAAAATTTTCCTGTTCAATGAATTTTACCCAAATATGGATTCAGACAGCCATTATACCACAACAAAACACACCCATCTCGAATGCCGCTCCAAGTGTCCAGTTAGGCACTCTTGGAAATCCATTGATCGAGGTTAATATTTCAATGCTGTGCCATTTCAGTGTACGGAAAACGATACTCTTCTACCTCAGGGAATCTTTGGGCTGGGACAACATTGAAAATTTGATGGATCGGCCATCACACCAAAATTTTCTGATGTAATGACTGCCTCTACCTCCTGTCTTCAGCAAATACACTGAAGTTATCAGTTACAATGAGAGAGAGAGAGAGAGAGAGAGAGAGAGAGAGAGAGAGAGAGAGAGAGAGAGAGAGAGATAATTGATCTAACCCTTCTATAACACATATTATGTGGTAGTAGTTTCTTGCTTTCTTAAATTTCCAAAGTGTAATACCTGCTGTGCCAATCAGTACTGAAGGGTTAACTGAGTGGCGAATCATTAATTTTGTTCAGTCAACTAGCATCTGAATGTCTTTTTATTTCCAACAACAATGGAAGCGTTATTAGGGGCATCCGATGAGTTGCTGCTGTAATTTGTGCGTTCAAATTACTTCAAGGGTATAAAGGTATCTGTACAAATAGATGGTATCTCATAATGGATTTGTCACGTAATAGGCATGTAAAATGAAGGAATATGAGGAAAATCCATATAAGATCTAAGAACATTTGAATAATTTAGATGAAGCTTTTACTGTATCATAATTTGAAAAATATCAGTGCATTGGTGTATTAAACAGACAATCTCCTTCAAATTGAATGATCTTATACTTAGTGTAGATTTTTACTCTCTCTCTCTCTCTCTCTCCTCTCTCTCTCTCTCTCTCTCTCTCTCTCTCTCTCTCTCTCTCTCTCCTCTCTCTCATACACATATCTAAATGCAAATACACACGCTTAAA
>NC_090731.1:56611979-56631979 GCF_036898095.1 Palaemon carinicauda
GCCGACATCAACAAATGAATCAAAACAAAAAAGGGGACCTCTACTCTCTACGTTCCTCCAGCCAAACCAGGGACTCAACCGAGTTCAGCTGGTACTGCTAGGGTGCCAAAGTCCAACCTCCCACATTATCCACCACAGATGAAGCTTCATAATGCTGAATCCCCTACTGCTGCTACCTCCGCGGTCATCTAAGGCACCGGAGGAAGCAGCAGGGCCTACCGGAACTGCGTCACAATCGCTCGCCATTCATTCCTATTTCTAGCACGCTCTCTTGTCTCTCTCACATCTATCCTCATATCACCCAGAGCTTTCTTAACACCATCCATCCACACAAATCTTGGCCTTCCTCTTGTACTTCTCCCATCAACTCTTGTATTCATCACCCTCTTTAGCAGACAGCCATTTTCCATTCTCTCAACATGGCCAAACCACCTGAACACATTCATATCCACTCTAGCCGCTAATTCATTTCTTACACCCGTTCTCACCCTCACCACTTCGTTTCTAACCCTATGTACTCGAGATACACCAGCCATACTCCTTAGACACTTCATCTCAAACACATTCAATTTCTGTCTCTCCTTCACTTTCATTCCCCACAACTCCGATCCATACATCACAGTTGGTACAATCACTTTCTCATATATAACTCTCTTTACATTCATGCCCAACCCTCTATTTTTTACTACTCCCTTAACTGCCCCCAACACTTTGCAACCTTCATTCACTCTCTGACGTATATCTGCTTCCACTCCACCATTTGCTGCAACAACAGACCCCAAGTACTTAAACTGATCCACCTCCTCAAGTAACTCTCCATTCAACATGACATTCAACCTTGCACCACCTTCCCTTCTCGTACATCTCATTACCTTACTCTTACCCACATTAACTCTCAACTTCCTTCTCTCACACACCCTTCCAAATTCTGTCACTAGTCGGTCAAGCTTCTCTTCTGTGTCTGCTACCAGTACAGTATCATCTGCAAACAACAACTGATTTACCTCCCATTCATGGTCATTCTCGCCTACCAGTTTTAATCCTCGTCCAAGCACACGGCGACATCACACATCCCTGTCTCAGCCCCACTCTCACCGGAAACCAATCACTCACTTCATTTCCTATTCTAACACATGCTTTACTACCTTTGTAGAAACTTTTCACTGCTTGCAACAACCTTCCACCAACTCCATATAACCTCATCACATTCCACATTGCTTCCCTATCAACTCTATCATATGCTTTCTCCAGATCCATAAACGCAACATACACCTCCTTACCTTTTGCTAAATATTTCTCGCAAATCTGCCTAACTGTAAAAATCTGATTCATACAACCCCTACCTCTTCTAAAACCACCCTGTACTTCCAAGATTGCATTCTCTGTTTTATCCTTAATCCTATTAACCATTACTATATCATACACTTTTCCAACTACACTCAACAAACTAATACCTCTTGAATTACAACACTCATGCACATCTCCCTTACCCTTATATAGTGGTACAATACATGCACAAACCCAATCTACTGGTACCATTGACAACACAAAACACATATTAAACAATCTCACCAACCATTCAAGTACAGTCACACCCCCTTCCTTCAACATCTCAACTTTCACACCATCCATACCAGATGCTTTTCCTACTCTCGTTTCATCTATGCTCTCCTCACTTCCTCTATTGTAATCTCTCTCTCATTCTCATCTCCCATCACTGGCACCTCAACACCTGGAACAGCAATTATATCTGCCTCCCTATTATCCTCAACATTCAGCAAACTTTCAAAATATTCCGCCCACCTTTTCCTTGCCTCCTCTCCTTTTAACAACCTTCCATTTCCATCTTTCACTGTCTCTTCAATTCTTGCGCCAGCCTTCCTTACTCTCTTCACTTCTTTCTTATTCTCTTCATATGACTGACCCAATTCCTGACCCCACCTCAGGTCAGCTGCCCTCTTTGCCTCACGTACCTTGCGCTTTACTTCCACATTTTTCTCTCTATATTTTTCATACTTCTCTATACTATTACTCTGCAGCCATTCTTCAAAAGCCCTCTTTTTCTCTTCCACTTTTACCTTCACTCCTTCATTCCACCATTTACTGCCCTTCCTCATGCTGCCTCCAACAACCTTCTTGCTACATACATCACATGCAATCCCAACAAAATTTTCTTTTACTAACTTCCACTCCTCCTCTAAATTACCAGTTTCTCTTACTCTCACCTCGTCATATGCCATTTTCAACCTTTCCTGATATTTACTTTTTACCCCCTGTTTTATTAGCTCTTCAACCCTCACTAGCTCCCTTTTACATCCACCTACTCTATTCCCCCACTCTTTTGCTACAACTAATTTTCCTTCCATCAAAAAATGATTAGACATACCGTTAGCCATACCCCTAAACACGTGCACGTCTTTCAATCTTCCAAACATTCTTTTAGTTATCAACACATAATCCATTAATGCCCTTTCTACTACTCTTCCATTTGCCACTCTTACCCATGTATACTCATTTTTATCTTTCTTTTTAAAAAAGCTAGCACTTATTACCATCTCTTGTTCAACACACATATCTACCAGTCTCTCAACACTCTCATTTTCACCTGGTACGTCATACTTCCCAATGACACCTTCTACCTCTCCAGCACCCACTCTAGCATTTAAGTCACCCATGACAACTACATAATTCCTTCTACCCAGTCCTTCTACACACCTAGTTAATTCATTCCAGAACTCATTCCGCTCTTCATCACTTTTCTCACTACCTGGCCCATACGCACTGACAAATGTACGTATATACTGTATATAAACGTATATATACTCATATATTCTATGCTTATATTCATACATGAATGTATATATATATATATATATATATATATATATATATATATATATATATATATATATATATATATATATATATGTACGTATATATAGAAACATATATATACTCATATATTCTATGCCTATATTCATACATGAATGTGTGTATATATATATATATATATATATATATATATATATATATATATATATATATATGTATATATATATATATATATATATATATATATATATATATATATATATATATATATATATATATATATATATCATAATCTCTCTTGGGGAATGCGAAGAACATGCCCAAACCATCTCCATCTACCCTTCATCATGATCTCATCCGCATACGGCACTTGAGTAATGTTTTTTTATAGTTTCATTTCTTATCCTGTCCTGACATTTAACTACCAATATTCTTCTGAGGGCATTGTTCTCAAATCTACTAAATATATCGGATATTGTTTCATTGTCATACTATGAATCATGTCCATACAATAACACCGATCTCACTAAACTTATATATAGTCTGATTTTTATATGTAATTTCTGACGATTTGATTTCCAAATTTTACTTATTCTAACTATTGTCTGATTCTCTTTTTTCAATCTTTCACTAAACTCTAATTATAAACATCCGCTATTGGAGGTTATAGTTCCTAAATACTTAAAAGATTCGATCCTTTCTCCTTCCAATGATATTTCATCTTCCATTGCATACTCCGTTGTCATCATCTCTTTCTTTCTTCAATTTATCTTTAGCCCAACCTCGTGTTATATTTCTTGCATTCAGGTAAGCAAGAATTGCAAATCCTGTGGTGTTCTGCTAACATGGACAGCATCATTCGCATACTCTTGGTCGCAAAATTCCCATCACTAATCCAGTCCAATATTTTCCACCATCTCTGACTGTTCTACGCATTACAAATTTCCATGAGGAGTATAAACAACATAGGTGATAACACATTCCCTTGGAGTACTTCACTGTTCACTGGAAATTCATTTGATAGGACTCCATTAACATTATTTTTACACTTGCCATGCTCATGAACAAATTTAATCAAATTGACATATTTAAAAGGAATCCCATAGTAATGCAGGAATCTTCAAAAAATTAGACGGTGCAAACTATAAAAGGCTTTTTCATAGTCCACAAATGCCATCAAAAGCATATTTCTGTATTTTACGTAATACTGTACATGTCTCAAAATGAGAATTTTATCTGAACAACTTGACCCTTTTCCAAATCCTGCTTGTTCATCTCTCAGCCTTTCATCAATCTTTCTCTCCAGTCTATTTAGAAAAAAAATACTATATATTTTCATAAAAACTGACGTAAGTGTTATGCTTCTGTAATTATTACAATCAGTAGGTCTCATTGTTTTGCTACTTTCACCAACACTCCTAACTTCCATTCATCAGGTTTTGAATCTTCATGCCATTCTACAAAATAATCTTGTAAGTACTCTGGGATTCCCTTCATTTTCGGCCAGTATCAGCTCAGCAGTTATTTCATCGTATCCCTTGGCTTTCCATCCCTAGTTTTTTCTAGGATAACTTCGACTTCAAACACTCTGAATTCCTTCATGGGCACATCAAGGTCTTCATCAGCTTCAGGTATATCAATCAAATTATTCCCTTCATATCTATTATTCATAACTTCACTAAAGTGTTCCATCCAACGTTGTCGTACAGACATGGCTTTCTGCTCTTCAGATAGCAGAGTATGGGGGCTCATAAATGTTGTCTCCCCTTGGTACATAGGAATATCGTGCACAAATCCATCCATGCAGGAGCGGCAGAACAATTTGTAGCCCCACTTGTCCGGCTTCTTAGCTACATACTGGCGAAGGTTACCAGCTCTTGTGCCCTTATAGGCAATTATTACTTCATCAGTGGAGTGGATACGAGTCTCGGGAATTTTCAGGAACTCTCTGGGGACATTGGTGAAGGGGTCTCTCGCCTTGAAGAAACGATCTTGGGAGGCTGCTGCCTTGTCATTTTCGTTGAAGTGAAGGGAAGATTGAATTGACTTGAAGCAGTTCATGGACAAGAAATATGCAGCTTGAGGAATCCTGGTCTTCACGGCTCAGAAGTCAACTGTGATAGGGAGAAGAACCAGGCCCATGTACAAGATGAGGCCAAGGAAAACCCTAAGATCCTCTTCTGACATGTGGAAGTTGCTGCCTACATCCTTCTGTCTTGATTACAGATTGGATTGGAACACAATGTGTTCCCTCAATTCAGCTGTGAACAACTGGGAGAAATATTCATAAGGTTCCCTCAAAAAGTCCGGCTGTGGATGAATAAAGTTAGGCAGGGCCTGGATATCAATGTCGTCTTTTTTCCATTCTTCAGCATGAGGCCTCTTAGGCTCAACCTCAGCTTCCTCTTCCACAAGCATCTCCTGAGGGACAACAACATTAACCTTGCGAGCTGAAACAAGAATAAAGTAATATTAGCGAAACAGTAAATGAATCATGTGTGCTTGTGTGTGCATGCATGTATGCTAGGGTGTGCATATGTGTGTGCATGTGTATGTGCATATATGTGAGCTTGTGTGTGGGCTCTTCTGTGTGCATGTGTGTGTGCTTGGGGGCCTGTAATTGTGTGTGCATGCATGTGTGCTTGTGTGTGCATGCATGTATGCTTGCATGTGTGCATGCATGTGCGCATGTGTTTGCATGTGTGTGTGTTTGTGTGTGCTTGTGTATGTCAGTAAGTATGCAAGTAAACATATAAATTTTACAAATACCCATTGTTTAAAAACCATTTAAAGCGCAAAAAAATTTAAAGAATCCTTATAACAACGAGACTTTTGAAAACAATTTTTAAAACAAATTTCTCTCTCTCTCTCTCTCTCTCTCTCTCTCTCTCTCTCTCTCTCTCTCTCTCTCTCTCTCGCTCTCTCTCTAAGAATGTTTCGTACTAACCTCTAGAGGTAGGAGAGTCAAAGGCATCCCCATGAGTAGGGCCTTGTCAGGAACCTAGGTAGGGTCGTCATCATTATCAACATCAAAAGGGCTTACATCAACATCACTTCCTTCAGCATCATCAGGAGCTACCCATGGTGTACGATCCCGAGTCTCCAATGCATTACTACGATGCCCATAAAACATACGGCTGTGAAACTGCAAAAAAAAAAAAAAAAAAAAAGATCAAATAAAATTAAATTCATGTAATGAAAAAAAAATGTAACTTTGCCTAACAAAAACCTATCATTCAATCCCTTGTAAGGTAATGATTTATATGCACGTGAACCTAACATCTCTAAATCATCACTATTATTTCTAGAGATAGTGTTAAAAATATTCACAAATGTCTAAAACAAGTACTAAAGAAAATTTGTTGGGTGTCATATTCTATTGGTTGTATTAACCCTTACGGTCCAAAAGGTCCCACGTGGGATGAGCGTGGTCCGTCTAAACTCGACCGAAGTATCCCGCATGGGATCTATACTTTTTCCATTAGTCATTACGACACTTCAGTAACATTAAAGCACTTCAAATCCGCATCAAAAGGTAAGCATATCACTAGGCTTCACTATCTCACAGTCACTGTACTTACCATGATTATGAAGGTTGGGGGACGAGTGAATCCGTGGAGGTAGCTGCGATAGGTCTTGACGCTTTTCCAGACAGAGCATGAATGAGGTGTCTTTCGAATGCCCTAGAGTCTTGATGAGAGGGGCAAGCGGCATGTGATTGGCTGATTCGAAGAACAGAGGAGTGTAGCTATTCTTAGGAATTATTTAAAACCGCCTCTCACTTTAGTCCTTTAACAAAGGTACGCTCAAATACTAAAATAAACACTGGTGATTGAAATAATACACTTCTTTACAAATATAAATATATTTTATAAAAGTTAAAACACTCTCAAAGAGTTTATATAAAAAAAAATCAATCGAAATATTAAGTCTGAACAAAACTTAGTTTGAGACAAAAATGATATGCTCTGAAAATTATATAATCACTTGACTTGAAATATCAAATCTGACTAAAACCTTAGACTAAGACAAAAGAAATAATTTAACGCTTAAATTCTTAAAGAACTTACATAAAGTAACTGATAAACTCACTAACTTCACTTTTTTTTCATAAATCTCACTTGGTCACTTTGGAGAGGATTCACTATAGATACTAGAGAGAGATAGAGAGGGGGAATTTTGGCCCTTTCCCAGGACAGCTACTCCTCTTCTGAACCTTGGAATCCCTGGGGGTGCACACATATGAACTTAGCTACTTCCAGAATATTTTAATAGATTATTCTCGGGGCTCGGGGGCCAGCTTGGGGACACCGGAGATTTCAACTATCATGTATCGAACAGGAGAATCAACTTCATGGCAATGCAACTCACTCTCAGCAGCTCTTCCCATCTCCCGTTATCAAACATTAACAAAAAAAATCAAATCTAACGCTGGAGTCTTCGAAAACCTTCTAAAACATGTGGCAAATAGAGGAATTGTGTATTTTCTCACAAACATGTAGCAATACCTCATAAAAATTAAAAAAAAAAAGATTTATATAAGCCCTTGATCATATCTTGTTAGGAACATATATTACTCTTAAACAGGCTACGTAAGACTTCATAACAAAGTACTTTAAATAATAATTCTTAAAAATAACGTAAATTTACATATACTGACTTGAATAAGGAATACAATGATATTAACAACGAAAGTCTTACCTAATTTATATACACAACTTATATCTACATGACAGAAACTCATCTTAAGAACTGGCTATTCACCTCAAATCACAAATTAAATACATAAATAAAATAGATGAATTAATTATCTACTCTACACTACACCAGCTTCGTAAGAATATATATATAAATATATATATATATATATATATATATATATATATATATATATATATATATATATATATATATATATATATATATATTTCTATATCATACTAAGATCGAACCCTAGCCCCTTCAAATGGAAGGCTTGGTTCCAACCATGCCACCAGAAGCTTTAGATGAAGTAAACTATCTGATAACTGCAGTTCAGGTTTTACTTGGCTAGACATCTATATCTTGCCAAGAGATTGATGTCTCACCAGCTAAATACTGACCTTTCATTTGAATAGGCTAGGCGTTCAATCCTAGTATGAGATAAAAATCTATTTCTATTTGAACACAATATTATGTTGATTATCATCCATATATATATATATATATATATATATATATATATATATATATATATATATATATATGTGTGTGTATATATATATATATATATATATATATATATATATATATATATATATATATATATATATATATATATATATATATATATTTGGGCTCAAGCTAGGTCGTCCTGATGGAAGTACCTTAAGGTAGCTTCCTAAGGGATATATGTACTACAGTGATATTCCCGGAGAATTTTACCTTTAGGTATCCAGAATTCTAACTCCTGGCGCGAATATACATAAATTTCCTCTTAAGGATATGGTATAATATCAGAGGACGTATTTTTGACACGCCACATAGCATTCTGCACCCCTAATAGCGTTTACGCTTCGAGGAGGTGTGGCAGAATAGAAGGGGAGCCGTATCAAGGTTACGCCCGTTCTCGTACTACTATTGAGTATGACAACAGCGCCATTTTCACGATGGCGGACATTCCCTTATTCTGTAGCGATTTCGCTCGGTGGTATTCCCCGTGGATCTAACTTTTCGATCGTTTTACAGGATTATAATTATGCTTTCTCCATATTCCGCCTCTGGAAAGTTGAGTATCAGGGCTTTACTATGAGTATATTTTAGCTCCTATTTTACAATGAAATTAGAGTAATTTATTGTGCCTGAGAGCTAGGCCTGTTACTGGAGGGCGCCGTCGTTCGTTAGGCATGTGTTATTTAGTTATCAAAACGACTTCCAGTTTTAAATACCTTTATTTAATTATTTTAATTATCTAGCTATTTAGGCAATTATACTCGTAAAGATTTTAATAATGTGCATAATTTTCTTTTTCCATGTCGATCATATAGTTAGAGTTTCGGTGATTTAGGTAACCGAGATCTTGTCTAGCCTAGGTAACCTAACCTAGGCGTTTTATTATACGTTGAGACATTTCCCCGGTTACCCTCGTGTATTGTTATTTCAATTCAAGTGGAGACTGATACCTCCTAGAAGTATATGAAACATTACACATCTCCATGGATATTTAAGGGTAATCTCTTTTCCCTCTGAGTGTAGCTTCAGGCTACAACCCAAGTGGCCGTGCCATGAATTCTATTCAGACATGACTAGCCTAGGGTTTTTCTGTCTCTTCCCTTAAACCGCTGGTTGTGGTATACCAGCAGGTTTTGGGATTTAGCCAGAATCTCAGAGTATTTAGTCTTATGTCGGCGACCTGTCGGCAGGGCGAATGAGTTGTAGGATACCATCATTCCCCTGCCGGCTAGGCTGCCAGCATTGGAGGCTAGCCCTCCCTAGCCGCACTTGAAGTTGTGGTAGGATACCATCTTCTCCTTGCGACTAGAAAACTAGTCCTGTGCCGCAGTCCCCTAGGCTGAAGAGTGATATTCTTCTTTTGCCTAGGATGACGCGGCACTGGGACTCTTTTTTCTCCCTTGTTGAGTGGAGGCGGCAATGCCGCCATCCCCTTAACTGTATCGGCAATCTCTAGGGTGGAGAACTAAGACTCTCCTGTCACCTAGGATTCTGCTGATACTGAAACAGAGTTTCTTTTAAGAGGTGGTAGGACTGACAATTTTGCCAGTTCCTTTCACACGCTATACAGAACCCTGTTCCCTACCCCTCTGTCCACTTTTGATGGCCTAGCCATTGTCTTTCATTGGGCCGGCATCTTGCAACCTTACCATTGTCAGTAGGTTGCCGGAGCCGGCCAGACTCCCTCTCTAGCCATGACAACTGTCGGCAGCCATGTTGAATGTCAGTAACCATGGCTGGCGACAGTGCATGCTGATGGCAGCCACATCATCTGTCGGCAACTATGTTCTCTGCCGGTAGCTGATGACTGTCGGCAGCCAAGATGGCTGCCGGCAACTGCCGGCTGCCGGCAGCCATGATGGCTGTGAGTGGGAAGTCCCTTTCTGTCCCCAAGGTTCTTCAGTTCTCCCTTGAACTGCTATCCACAGGTTCTGTTGCCGGAATACCGCTTGCCAGGCCGGCACAAATAAGTGCTGACTTAGATGGCAGCACACCGACTGTACTGATACTGCCGGAGGCTAGCCTGCCGGCAGTGTATTGGCGGCACCTTGCCGGCAATAGTACTGTAGCTGGATGGAAGCCTTAATGGTACATTCTCCCCTTCATTTAGAACCTTCATTCTGGAGAAAGGAAGTAAAATTAGACTTTTACGTCCTTCATTACTGTATACATACACAGTAAAGGAGTAGCCTTTACTCCATGCTATCTCTCTCTCTCTCTAGCTAGCACACTAGATATGCTGGCAAGACCTAGCTATGCTGGAAACATGCCGGCTGAACTATAGTATATGTTATACAGGTAGCCAGTATATCTACATTATAGAATATACTGCAGATAGAAAACTACTATATATTTCATACTAGTAGTTGTTTCCAATATATCTTGGATATCCATACACAGGCATTTGCTAAACCCAATCCCATATTGAATGAATATAATTTCTTCAATATCCTGATTAGAAATCAGTATTCGGATTACCCTACAATATTAAATAGCTTCAAGGCAGGGGTGATACACTCCTAGCCCTTAAAGGGTAGAGCCTTTAACCTTGAGTCTCCCTGATCAGGAAAC
Organism: Palaemon carinicauda; assembly: GCF_036898095.1. NCBI lineage: Eukaryota > Metazoa > Arthropoda > Malacostraca > Decapoda > Palaemonidae > Palaemon > Palaemon carinicauda. Next base: position 56,622,594 of record NC_090731.1, read on the forward strand.
TCTATAATTTAATATTGTAAGGAAGGCTACGGCAAATAGGCTGAGTGGGATACACAAATATATGTCTTTATTTTCTGAACTACAATACATGATGGTTCAGTAGCTAGTAATTTGCAATATAGACTTACTGCAAATAGAAAACTACAGTACCATTATACAGTGGTAATTTCTAAACATACCGTGGGTACCCTTGTGCGAGCATTCTGCTGGTACCGCTCCTATATTGAAAGAATAATATTTCTTCAATATTCTGTTTGAGAATCAGTCATCATGACCCCACAGTATTAACAATATAAAGGGACAGTGAATTTGTACTTCTCCACCCCAAGGGGTAAGAGCCCTTCTACTCGGAGTTACTTGATAGAGGAATCTCCATATAGTTAATACCGAGGGGAGGTAACAGCATTTGCTCACGGGAGTACACATGTATGTATCTCCTACTATCCCTTTATAGCTTACTATCCTAAGCTATTCTGTTATAGATGACCTCTGCATGTTGATTATCAGGGAGATAATCCTTTGTATACTCATTTGGTTTTCCTTTCTTTACAGGAGGAACACCTGATACCTTGTGCTGCAGTCTTCTGCAAGGCCAAGAGTAAGTATTTTTACGGTCATAATGTTGTGGGATGTTGCAAGGACAACCCCCACACCCTGAATCACACTTACTGACAATGGTCTCCACAAAACAAACTTTCCCCTTACGTAATCTACAACCAGACTCTTGGACAAAAGGACAAAACAAAACAAAACATAACCTTAAAACTATAATTCTTAAAACTTAAAATAAATCATAAACCATCCACATTCAAAATAAATAGTTTAAACCAATCAAAACTTAACACTTTAAACTAATCAAAACTTAACACTAAAGATAAATAAAACGTAATACCATCCAAATAAACCCCAAAAAAACCTAACAAACTTAAATTACACCGCAAACCAACACCAAAAATAAATATATATATGAATTTCTTGTATAAATATTATGGTACACCAACACGGTCGCCACACACAAGCCGGACTGTCTTTACGGCACACAACTCTGTGTTTAACAGTTCATTGGGTGGCAATTCGCCACAACTACTTCCCTGATTGGGGTCGTGGTTATTATTAGCACCACCACCATCATCATCATCATCAATCGGAAGTAAACGGGCCGGTCATCAACAATCGTCAATCCAAAGAGCAGTCTTAATACCAAAATCAATCACAGGCCAGGTCATCAACTATATCTCAGCATTCGAAAAAATTTAGGTCTCTCCAAAGGAGGAATCACGGCTCAGAAAATTAAAAATCACTTCCTTGCTGGTAATAAAGAATAATAGTAAATCCAGCAATCACACACACAACTGCCTCCATCAGCAGTCAATCAAAAAAAGCCTTCGCTCCGAAACATTCACCACTGTCGTAACCTAACTAAAAAAATGTAAACAAACAATCTCATTTATACCAACAGTCTTTCTCACCACAAACGATCGTTAGCCTAACTACTTTCGCTCGCTAACACAATCTCTCTCTCTCTCTCTCTCTCTCTCTCTCTCTCTCTCTCTCTCTCTCTCTCTCACAGGATTTGGCAAAAACAAAAAAATAAAAATAAAGCAAAAATAAATCCTCCACATTCCTCCCCCCTTACTTTGCCAAATCCTTCTCACACAACACTTACATTATTTTTTTCATAACCCAGTCGCAGTCGGGAACGGGACCTCTACTCCGAGTAACTGGGCCTCCATATACTCTCTCACTCACTTCTTCCTTATCACAATCATTCGCTACATTAACACTATTCCTATCTAAATCCCTATCATCTAATATATCATGTACAATCATATCTACCTCGTTCTCATCTGGCCCTATAATTACACTCATTTCTGTAAACAGTTCATCCATTTCATCAAAAACATTCTCAACTTTAGTAAAAGATTCATTCATACTACTAATCATTCTTCTATCTCTCACTCTCGCATTCGTCATCCTTTCTTTTACATCACCTAAGGAAAAGCCACACACACTATAGGTATCATTCATACTCAGCCATGATTCATCTGTATTAACACATTTATCTTCCATACACACTTGCACATTTACACCCTTGTCATACTTATTCGTATTCTTACCTATACCTATAAATTTCCCTTGCACTTTCTCCTCACTTAAAACTTTCAAACGCTTCTTTTTCCTATATTCAACTAACACTAATTGTTTATTTTCCAGCCCTAACTTTTCATGCATACTAGATTCATACTTGCTCATTTCCAACCAATTACTCATCCCATTTTCACAAACATTGATCCTATTCCTTCCACACACACAGGAGGACTCACCCAGCTGAACCCTCTTACACTCTAGTTTCCCGAACATCCTGGCTGACTTACTCCCTTCTTCCTACATACCCTAGCTACATGCCCATCTGCACCACATTCAGTACACTTACTGCGCGGCTCCTTGCACATTCTAGCATAATGACCATCCTTACCACAATTACCACAAATCACATTCATACGATTACTACGACATCCACTCGCTACATGCCCAGTCATACCACACCGATAACACTTAATCACTTTCTCTTTCTTACAGTCGCTAATACGATGCCCTGTCTCTCCACACCCGAAACATGCTCCTAATGCCCATCTACATTCATTCTTCTTATGACCTACTTTCCCACACCTATAACACTTTTCATCACGGACACGGCTATCTGACATACCTCGATGTGCACTCACACTCCTATCCCTATTGCGCCAATTACCCTGCCTAAATCCTTCATTTGTCCTTACAGGTATTCCCACATTACTTGCCCTAACACTCCTATCTACTACATTATCAGCTACCCTCTTTGGTCTTCTCAAAATTGCGTCCTTATAACTACCAAATTCTATTACACTTTCTTCCATTCCAGTTCTTACACTCACAGATTTACTTTCTTTCATGCACCTATCTAACTCATAATCCTCAACTATCTCTAGTATATCATCCCATGTCAATCTCTCTTGCGTCCACCTCATTTTCTCCTTGCGTTTCAAATTAATAAACTCAGCAACATTCTCAGGCACAGTAGCCAAAAACTTCCTCATTAACTCCTTATTCTCATTTATACCTTCATCCCCATACTTCTTCCTAGCTAACGTTTCCAACCTACATACGTACATTGATATAGCTTCTCCTGCATTCATCCTTGCCTCATCAAAATCATTCTTACGCTTATACCTAACACTCCCTTTCATACGTTTTACCTGCTCAATTATTCTCTTTTTCACACTCTCATAATCAACGTCCCCTACACTCATTATCACTCCATACATCGTCAACAAATACCCAGTCAAATATTCTCCTAACTCCCTAGCCCAACCTCTTTTACTATCACCATACTTATCCTGACAATACCTCTCATACTCCTTGAAAAAATCATATACATCCCTACTGCTATGCTCATTGACCCTTTCACACCGAGGTACCTCTCTCATAAACACAGTCTTACACACATCACGTTCATTCTCACTGCTATCATCACTGTCTACTCCCCTGTTACCTTCTTCCTCATTTGAATACAATGAATCCACTTCCACACTTAAATTCCTATCCTTAACCATTCCCTTCTTACCCTTTTTCTTACTTACCACTTTCACCCATTCACGATCGTCCTTGCTATCAGCCTGATACTTTTTCTTCTCTTTCTTCACATCACTTTTACCTTTCCTTTCATCTTTCCTCTCACCTTTCTGTTCATCCTTACTATGCCTAATTCCCTTATCTTCAATATCACCATCACTATTACTACTATCACTATCACTTCCTTTCCCATTATCACCTACCTTAACCTTCTCTTCCACTACCAACCCATTACCCGTAGCTGAGGACACACCTCTGACTGCACCTTCACCCATTATAGTTTTCATCATCCCCATGACTTGCCCCATCATATCTTCCAATCGGTTCTCCATTCGTTCCTCATTTTCTTTCATCCTCATCTCAAAACATTCTTCCACTTTCGCTACAGTTCCCTTTAACTCCCTAAGCTCTTTCTGCATCACCGCATTCTCCCAGTTCAACCTCTCATTCTCTACTAGCAACCTCTCCTCACGCTCCTTACTCAGCCGCAATTCCTCCCTCAAAACCCTTAATTGCTCCTCCATTTTTCATCAACCTTAATCCTAATTCCGTCCTTCGTCCAACAGTCCAGCTTCTATCCCACCTCGGCAGTCCCTGTTCGGGCGCCAAAATAATGTGGCGGGATGTTGCAAGGACAACCCCCACACCCTGAATCACACTTACTGACAATGGTCTCCACAAAACAAACTTTCCCCTTACGTAATCTACAACCAGACTCTTGGACAAAAGGACAAAACAAAACAAAACATAACCTTAAAACTATAATTCTTAAAACTTAAAATAAATCATAAACCATCCACATTCAAAATAAATAGTTTAAACCAATCAAAACTTAACACTTTAAACTAATCAAAACTTAACACTAAAGATAAATAAAACGTAATACCATCCAAATAAACCCCAAAAAAACCTAACAAACTTAAATTACACCGCAAACCAACACCAAAAATAAATATATATATGAATTTCTTGTATAAATATTATGGTACACCAACACGGTCGCCACACACAACCGGACTGTCTTTACGGCACACAACTCTGTGTTTAACAGTTCATTGGGTGGCAATTCGCCACAACTACTTCCCTGATTGGGGTCGTGGTTATTATTAGCACCACCACCATCATCATCATCATCAATCGGAAGTAAACGGGCCGGTCATCAACAATCGTCAATCCAAAGAGCAGTCTTAATACCAAAATCAATCACAGGCCAGGTCATCAACTATATCTCAGCATTCGAAAAAATTTAGGTCTCTCCAAAGGAGGAATCACGGCTCAGAAAATTAAAAATCACTTCCTTGCTGGTAATAAAGAATAATAGTAAATCCAGCAATCACACACACAACCGCCTCCATCAGCAGTCAATCAAAAAAAGCCTTCGCTCCGAAACATTCACCACTGTCGTAACCTAACTAAAAAAATGTAAACAAACAATCTCATTTATACCAATAGTCTTTCTCACCACAAACGATCGTTAACCTAACTACTTTCGCTCGCTAACACAATCTCTCTCTCTCTCTCTCTCTCTCTCTCTCTCTCTCTCTCTCTCTCTCTCTCTCTCTCTCAGGATTTGGCAAAAACAAAAATAAAATAAAACAAAAATAAATCCTCCACAATAATACTTGCAGGTTTCATGCCCCATGCAATATTATTTCCGGATCCATACATTATTGGAACCCGCAGGTTTGCAATATATGTCAAACATTAATGTCTGAAGGTTTCGAGAATCCAAAGTCTACGGAGACTAGGGATACAGCTCAATACAAATTACGCAATTGGGTGAGAGGCTTCCAGAAAATCTCTCCGGGACCTTTCCTACCTAATGATAGGATGTGTAAACTACTATTTCCGAAAGCAAGTAAGGAAATAGTAGTGCCTCAGGCACCAACTACATCCCCTGACGTCCAGATAATCTTTGGGAATGAGGGCAAGAAGTGCCCCAGGGTAGAAGAGGAAAATGTTGTGTCGGAATTTCCTCCACCTATGCTGGCTCTAGAGCCATCGACGTCGACATCTTCATCTTCTACCCCTCTATTAGATAAAATGGTACAATTATATATCCAACTGAATAATCAAATAGAGAGCTTTCATAAACAGAACGAAAAGCAGGAAGTAAAACGCAAGATAGAGCCTCGCAAAGCTTCTCTTGTCGCTTCCCAAGGGTCACTCAAATGACCCATGGATCAAGACCTACAAACATGCTTCAAAACCAATCCCTGAAGGTTTGCGGAGCTGATGCCGATTTTTAATGGCAAACTCTACATCTCAGAGAAGATGGGTGCTGTTCCTTTGGACAAAATTCAATTTTGGCCAAGCTTTGATGCTTTCCCTAATTGTTTGGTTCGACTGAGGTACGAACCAAAGTCAAGAAAAGGAACGGAATCAAAAGAGGTCATGATTCTCGACCGTGATAAGGCATAGGCTATCCTCTCAGGTAGTCTGAAAAAGGCGGTTTATTCAGATTCGAAGGTATTCTCCCTGAATAACGGACACCCTTCCTTTCTTGCTCCTGCTTCATTCTCATTCCCCTTTATGGGGAAGCCATTTACATCTGTTTTGCTAAAGCGGTGGAGGCGGGTATGCCATGTCCCACACTCGAGGAGTGCAAGCCTGTGTCACCAGCTTTTCCCAGCCAGGAAAAGGACTGGAAGGAAGTCCATTTAACCTTTTCAGTAGGAAAATTAGACGCGGATGTCGCAAGTCGACAATTTAATGAATGTCTCCCTAAATTATCTGAGTTACTCTTGTATAATGAACAAGGGACAAAGGGGAGACTTGCAGCCTCCCTTTCTCTACAAAACTACATAGAGTTGTGTTCAACCTACCAAAATACCCCAGACATGCTCATGGTCATATCCAAAATGCATATGGCTACCTTAGTGAAGGACCTTTACGCCTTTATAAAGGCTAGAGAGTTTGTGTCCGCTGCTGCAACAGTGAAACACGAAACAAGGAAGCTAATATCTTCCAACATCTAGGGTAAAGACCTCTTCCCACACGAGGTAATTAGGAAAGTGATTAAGAACGCCACTATGGAGAACATAAGTCTTCTCCAAAAGTGGGGCATCCTTTCAAAGAGAAAATCTTCCATGGTTGTGGGTCCCCAGCCTAAAAAGAAGACGGGAAGTGCTGGAAATATCCGGGCTGCTCAACAACACAGGTAGGTGGTCAAAAGTTTAAGCCTACTGACTATATGAAGCATGAAGACGCTTCTGCTAGGAGGAAAATTTCCTTCAGGATCGTCGGACCTACGATCCTTGGGTCCAAAGCCTATTCAAGATGGGACCTTGATGGGAAACAGAAATGTATCCACCATCATTTCCTTACCTTCTCCTACAATCCAAAACCCTCCTGGAGGAGTATACCTGAGAGCTCTAGAGCATACAGGTGGTAAGAAAACTATAGTCCATCGAGTTCCAGGGAAGGCTGTTTTGTGTTCACGAGAAGGACTCAAGAAATCTCTGACTTATTTTGAACTTATCGCCACTCAACAAGTTAATAGAAAACAGCAAGTTCAGAATGTTAATCCTTCCGAACATATGGACCTTGTTCCAAATAGGGGTGTTCGTAGACTTGTCAGACCTGAAAGGTGTCCTGTGGCAACTTCCAGACAACCACCCCCTTCCCTCCTATCTAGAATTCAAGTTACAGATAGTAACATTCATCCTAGGAAAGACACGTGTCGGACTGGACACAGTCCTAAATATCTTCATAGGATTGGCATACTTAGTCATGTTAAAACCAAGCCTAGAAATGGTTCAGGCATTAATATAACTGGGCGAAAGGCTGGGGTGGGCGGCACCCGAAGTGGCTGGTCAATGTGCATCCAAAGAAATGACCCAGTTCCCGGGACATCACCGATGCAAGATAAGCTTCTAGAAGTCTCAACTCTCTCCAGCTCAAGGGTTTCAATGGCTGGAAAACCATTGAAGCCCACAGTCACATCAACTCTCCTTTCCCTTGGGAATATAAAAGGAGATCGCGAGGTCTGTCAAGAGACTCAGGTAATCAGTCAGATTTCCAAGACGCTAACAGGGAGAAGCGCTAAACTCTCCCCAGTTCGCAGTAGTGACAGACCTAGTGCTAAGAGCACTGCGGAAAGATGCGTTAAGAGCCTGGAGAAAATACGCATCAAACGCTTGAAGAGATAAAAAAAGACCGATATTGTTCCCTCCTTAATTGATTCTCGAACAAAAATTATAGCACGGAAGTCCCAAGACTCTGCTGGTCCTATCATGAGTGGGGAAGCTCCCTCCACACAGATCAGACTTCTTACGACTGATCCGGGACTCCGAAGCGATTATAAGACGTCACAATCGATAATGCTAAAGAACGTCTCATACAGTCTAGGTGAAGTTAACCATCCCTCTCTTAAAGGGATGGCACCTGTCAGCAGTTCATATACAATTGATCCACAATGTGACAGTGGATGCTCTATTTCAATTCAAGCCGATAGAGTTGGAATGGTCCATGGACGCAGACCTATTCCCTCCCAGATGGGAACTAGTCCCGGAACTGCAGATCGACCTCTTCATCATGAGCGTTTTCAAGAAACTACCTCGATATGTAGCCCCATACGAGGATCCTCTAGTGGGACTGATAGACGACATGTCTCTGGAATGAAAGGGATAGACTCAGGTATACCTGTTCATCCCATCCAATCACCTGCTGAAGGTCCTCCACAGGCTCAGATACTTCCAAGGGGGAGTAGCTCTTTTGGCTCCCAGATAGTCCAAGAGCAATCTGTCCTCCCTAATGAAGAAACTAAAGATGAGGCTGGTCTTAGTTCTGATCCTAGGTATATTTCAGAAGGTTCAGAAATTAACTGCCTTCGTTTTATTACAGAGAACCCAAACCCTTCATTTCATGATTTTCTTATCCTAGCGGTTAGAAAAAGATTTGGGATCTCAGAAGGCAATATAGAATTCCTAGAAGAATACAAGGCTAAGTCCACTATAAGACAATATGAGTCTTTCTGGAAAAAGTGGGTTGTGAAAGCAAAAGGACCGAAAGAAATTTTAATGAACTTCTGTCTGTCCTTCTTTGTCCACCTTCATAATCAAGGTCTGGCGGCCAATACGATAAATACGTGCAAGTCAGCCTTGACTAGACCTCTTCTATATGCCTTTCAAGTAGATCTGGCGAATGAAATCTTTAATAAGATTCCGAAGGCATGTGCAAGGCTTAGGCCCGCAGTACCATCAAAGCCCATCTCTTGGTCTTTGGACAAGGTCCACATTATGCCTCATCTGTGAACAATGAAGATTGTTCTCTTAGGGATCTAACCCAAAAGGTTATTTTTCTATTCGCTATAGCCTCTGGGGCTAGAGTTAGTGAAATAGTGGCCGTATCCAAGGATGAGGGCCACATTCAGTTCACAGAAGTAGGAGAACTGAATCTCTTCCCTGATCCACCCTTTCTCGCTAAAAAACGAGCTACCCCCTGGAGAATCTGCCCTCTGAAGGAAGATGTCTCTCTATGTCCTGAGAGTGTCTAAACGTCTATCTTCGTAGAACTTCAGACTTCAGGGGAAGATAGCTCTTTAAAGGAGAAACTTCTGGATCAAATTTATCCCTGAAACAAATAAGGGCGAAGCTCATCCACTTCATTCGTAGAGCAGATCCAGACAGTACTCCCGCAGGTCATGATCCGAGAAAGATTGCTTCATCACTGAACTTCTTTCAGTATATGGACTTTGAGCGTCTTCGTTCATACACTGGATGGAAATCATCCAGAGTGTTTTACAAACACTTTACAAAACATGTGCATGAACT
>NC_090731.1:56639479-56661979 GCF_036898095.1 Palaemon carinicauda
CCTTTACCCTAATAGTGTATAAGTTATTTTCATTTCCTTCCGGATCCTCTCTTCCCCAGTCAACATGTGGAGCTGATTCAGCCACATTATCCCCTTTTTCCCTGGCTTTCAAGTCGATCCTACTACATTTGACCATATGTTCTGCCTGGCACACTTGACCCTTTCTGGTTCTCTTGCAGTTCTTGGAAATTTCTTGTTGTCTTCATGCAATATGCGGTGCTGAACTAAGTGGATCTAGGGTGGCTAGGTAATGATGGTGCCTAGCTCACCAAGAGACTAGGATAGCTGGGTGGTGATGATGACAGGCTCAGAGGCCTCGAGTGGTTCGGCAGTTGGATCAGTAGGAAGCTGGGCTCCTAGTGCTGCAAGATCATCTTATGTCTCTAAGCGGTCAATGACCTCTTGAAGCAAGCTAGTGGAAGAGAGTCCATCTTTTGGATTCTCTCCAAGCAAAGTAGCATAGGGGCTACTCTTGATCCCTGAATGGTATGGTGAGTTCTTCTGGTTCTGAACAAAACGAAGGCCTAGGGACCAATCTCGGGTGTTGTTGTCAGAGAGCCAAGCAGTCAGCATGTCTTTGATGTTTGAGTTGGCCTGTTCAACTAAACCTTGACTATGTGCCTCTCTAGGGGCTTGCCATGCACAAGATGCGGCCAGAGATCCTTCATCTCTCGAACCACCTAGGCAGTGAACTCAGATCCATTATCTGATTGCAGGATGCATGGACCACCAATCAATAAGAAGATGCCCAAAAGCTGAAAAGCAACCTCTGCTGCTCTCTTGGATGTGAGTGGGCGCAGGATGACAAACTTGGTCTGATGGCACTGGTATACCATAATCCACTTGTGTTGGGCTTGTGGAGATGACTACAAGTCAATTAAATCGACTTAGAAGCAAGAATTGAAATCTTAAGTAGGTATGGGCCGAACCATAACTCCTTTTGTCTTGGACTTGAACAGGTCGATAGCCTCCGTTGTGATGTTTGCATATTTAGAGTATGATATTAGTTTTAGTTAAATCTACATTTCAAATTTTCTCAAACTATAATCTAAAACTGCTTATATTGATCAGGGTACTTACTTGTTGAATTACCTGCTCTTATGGTTAAAAGAAATTAAAATGAGTGAATTACCTGCTCACATGGTTAAAAGAAATCAAAGAAAGAGGCCATTTAAAACAAAACTAAATTAACTTCTCAGGTAGTTAAATTTAGATTGAACATCTGTGCTTAAAACAACTCTGGCTACAATTTATATGGAAATGAAATATATGAAAATTATATGGATTCGTTTACCAGATTTACAAAAATCAATACTAATTATAACATAAATATTAAAAATCAACTTTCAGTGTATAAGAATCCGTGTCATCACCCATTTATACTTAAAACCACATAAAGTGGTTTTTGCAAACAAATACCAGAATTACACAGTTTGCCTGGATTCTATTAGGCAAAGTGTGTAATATGAACTACTAAATTTCAGTCATTTCACGTAATGCCTGGAAATATTAGTCATTTCACGAAATGCCTAAAATCTTTAGGCATTTCGTGAAATGCCTGGTTACACAGTTTGCCTGTAACATGTATATGAGATCTGTGATTCAATGCCAAAATTTATATTTCTGGAAATCTTATACCATGACAGAATTATAACTTAATTAGCTTATTTTCAGTCAATGATTACATCTTACCACAACTAACATAACTCCAAAAATATTTATTTGTCTGTGTATTTCGCTGCCACTCCTTTTTGTCATTCTTTGGAGAACCCCAATGAGCATGAACCGTAAGACATTGCGTCCCTATACAATAGGATTCACAGGAGAGCATGAACTAATTTGGGAAACTTAAAATACAAAGAAGAAGAAGGACCTCTCAGAACTCTTCATCCTAGTTCATGTTGTGGACACAATGCACGTGGGATGGAGATCATTGATGGATGATGCACAGCCGAGCAAGAGACAGTGTTACATAATCAAGGTGCCCTCGAAGACAGCTTGCGACAGTGTGTCATATACAGAGAGAGAGAGAGAGAGAGAGAGAGAGAGAGAGAGAGAGAGAGAGAGAGAGAGAGAGACTCACCAGTTACTAGGAAGTCTGAGGACTGCATTTCGAGAAGCGTGTAAACATTTATCATGCATAAAGAAGCCGACATCGAAGTCTGTATTCCAAATATGCAGCTATATCGTTATTTAAAAGACACTTGGCTGATATCAAACTCGGGAAACGAAACGAAATTGAATTTTTATAGATTTCAAAGGTCACCTTCAATATTCCAGACATCATCTGCAAGATTCTGAGTATTTTGAGGAAAATTCATAGCCTGGGAAAACAAAGGGGGTTCGGTAATATCCTAGAAGTTTAATGTATAAATTAGAATATCAATGAAAATACATGAAATTATATGTTCTTGCTATATAATACACATGCATAGTTTAAATATCTGCACGTATGTCTTTATATATATACAGTATATATATATATATATATATATATATATATATATATATATATATATATATATATATATATATATATATATATATATATATATATATATATATATATTCATATATATATATATTCTTATATATATATATATACATACATATATATATATATATATATATATATATATATATATATATATATATATATATATATACTGTATATAGATATATATATATATATATATATATATATATATATATATATATATATATATATATATATATATACTGTATATATATATATATATATATATATATATATATATATATATATATATATATATATATATATATATATATATATATATATGTGTGTGTGTGTGTGTGTGTGTGTGTGTGTGTGTGTAAAAGGGAGCTAGTGAGGGTTGAAGAGCTAATAAAACCAGAGGTAAGTAAATATCAAGAAAGGTAGAAAATTTCATATGACAAAGTGAAAGTAAGAGAAACGGGTAATTTAGAGGAGGAGTGGAAGTTAGTAAAAGAAAATTTTGTTGTGATTGCAAGTGATGTGTGTGGCAAGAAGTTTGTTGGGGGCAGCATGAGGAAGGGTAGTGAGTGGTGGAATGAAGGAGTTGAGGTAAAAGTGGAAGAGAAAAAGAGGGCTTTTGAAGAATGGCTGCAGAGTAATAGTGTAGAGAAGTGTGAAAGATATAGAGAGAAAAATGTGGAAGTAAAGCACAAGGTAAGTCAGGCAAAGAGGGCAGCTGACCTGAGGTGGGGTCAGGGATTGGGTCATTCATGTGAAGGGAATAAGAAGAAGTTTTAGAAAGAAGTGAAGAGAGTAAGGAAGGCTGGTTCAAGAATTGAAAAGACAGTGAAAGATGGAAATGGAAGGTTGTTAAAAGGAGAGGAGGCAAGAAAAAGGTGGGTGGAATATTTTGTGTTTTACTGAATGTTGAGGATAATAGGGAGGCAGGTATAATTGTTGTTACAGGTGTTGAGGTGCCGGTGATGAGAGATGAGAATGAGAGAGAGATTACAAGAGAGGAAGTGAGGAGAGCACTAGATGAAACGAGAGTAGGAAAAGCATCTGGTATGGATGGTGTGAGAGCTGAGATGTTGAAGGAAGGGGTTGTAACTGTACTTGAATGGTTGGTGAGACTGTTTAATATGTGTTTTGTGTATGTCAATGGTACCAGTAGATTTGGTTTGAGCGTGTATTGTACCACTATATAAGGGTAAGGGAAATGTGCATGAGTTTTATAATTCAAGGGGTATTAGTTTGTTGAGTGTGGTGGGAAAAGTGTATGGTAGAGTAATGATTAATAGGATTAAGGATAAATAGAGAATGCAATCTTAGAAGTACAGGGTGGTTTTAGAAGTGGTAGGGGTTGTATGAATCAGATTTTTACAGTTAGGCAGATATACGAGAAATATTTAGCAAAAGGTAAGGAAGTGTATGTTGTGTTTATGGATCTGGAGAAAGCGTGTGATATAGTTGATAGGGAAGCAATGTGGAATGTGATGAGGTTATATGGAGTTGGTGGATGGCTGTTGCACGCAGTGAAAAGTTTCTACAAAGGTAGTAAAGCATGTAATAGGATAGGAAATGAAGTGAGCGATTGGTTTCCGGTGAGAGTGGGGCTGAGACAGGGATGTGTGATGTCGCCATGGCTGTTTAACTTGTATGTTGATGAAGTGGTGAGAGAGGTGAATGCTGGAGTACTTGGACGAGGATTCAAACTGGTAGACGAGAATGACCATGAATGGGAGGTAAATCAGTTGTTGTTTGCAGATGATACTGTACTGGTTGCAGACGAGGAAGAGAAGCTTGGCCGATTAGTGACAGAAATTGGAAGGCTATGTGAGAGAAGGAAGTTGGGAGTCAATGTGTGTAAGAGTATGGTTATGAGATGTACGAGAAGGGAGAGTGGTGCGAGGTTGAATGTCATGTTGAATGGAGAGTTACTTGAGGAGGTGGATCAGTTTAAGTACTTGGGGTCTGTTGTTGCAGCAAATGGTGGAGTAGAAGCAGATGTACGTCAGAGAGTGAATGAAGAATGCAAAGTGTTGGGGGGAGTTAAGGGAGTAGTAAAAAATAGAGGGTTGGGCATGAATGTAAAGAGAGTTCTGTATGAGAAAGTGATTGTACCAACTGTGATGTATGGATCAGAGTTGTGGGGAATGAAAGTGACGGAGAGACAGAAATTGAATGTGTTTGAGATGAAGTGTCTAAGGAGTATGGCTGATGTATCTCGAGTAGATAGGGTTAGGAACGAAGTAGTAAGGGTGAGAACGGGTGTAAGAAATGAATTAGCAGCTAAAGTGGACATGAATGTGTTGAGGTGGTTTGGCCATGTTGAGAGAATGGAAAATGGCTGTCTGCTAAAGAAGGTGATGAATGCAAGAGTTGATGGGAGAAGTACAAGAGAAAGGCCAAGGTTTGGGTGGATGGATGGAGTGAAGGAAGCTCTGGGTTACAGGAGGATAGATGTGAGAGAGGCAAGAGAGCGTGTTAGAAATAGGAATGAATGGCGAGCGATTGTGACGCAGTTCCGGTAGGCTCTGCTGCTTCCTCTGGTGTCTTGGAAGACCGCGTAGGTAAGAGCAGTAAGGGATTCAGCGTTATGAAGCTTCATCTCTGGTGGATAACGGGGGAGGGTCGGCTGTGGCTCCCCTAGTAGTACCAGCCGAACTCGGTTGAGTCCCTCTTCAGGCTGGGAGGAACGTAGAGAGGAGAGGTCCCCTTTTCTGTTTCATTTGTTTGATGTCGACTACCCCCAAAAATTGGGGGAAGTCCCTTGTTATATGTATGTATGTATATATATATATATATATATATATATATATATATATATATATATATATAATCATTATTATTATTATCAATATTATTATCATGATTATTATTATCATAATTATTACTATTTTTAATTGCTAAGCTACAACCCCAGTTGGAAAAGCAAGATGCTATAAGCACAGAGGGCCTCGATTAGATTTCACCACTTGTCTTTATCTTGAGCTCTTAATTCAATACTTCTCCATTCATCTTCTCCTACTTCGTGCTTCATAGTCCTCAGCCATGTAGGCGGGGGTCTTTCAACTCTTCTAGTGCCTTGTGGCGCTCAGTTAGACGTTTGGTGAACTAATTCCACTTGGGGAATTCAAAGAGCAAGCCCAAACCACTTACATCTACCCCTTCTCATAATCTTATCCACATTAGGCACGCAAGTTAAGTTTCATTTATAATCCTGTCCTGACATTTAACTCCTAATATTCTTTTGAGGGCTTTGTTCTCAAATCTATTAAATCTATTGAAAACTGTTTCTTGTCATACTATGACTCATTTCCATATATTAACACCGATCTTACTAATCTGTTAAATAGTGTGATTATTATATGTAATTTCAGGCGCATTGATTTAAAAATTTCATTTAACCTAGTCATTGTCTGGTTTTTTTTTTAATCTTTCACTATATATATATATATATATATATATATATATATATATATATATATATATATATATATATATATATATGTGTGTGTGTGTGTTTGTGTGTGTTTGTGTGTGTGTGTGTGTTTGTGTGTGTTTGTGTGTGTATGCCTGTGTGTATGTATACACACTTAGTTATGCATATATAGAAATATATCCAAATGATTGCATAGGAATATAGGACAACTGTATGTGCATGAATACACAATAAAATATATTTCGATAAACAGTCACAAAATTAGCATTTAAAAAACATATTTTGAAATTTGAGGAAAAATGCATGCTGATATGATTTAAAAATCTCAAGATACATAATATATGGCGGCCATGAAAATGGAAAAGAAGATAATCTATTTTTCTTAACAGAGAAATAGCGTACATTAACGTCCTGTCATAAGACGGAAACATGGATTTTAAAAAGCAGTCAGGTGTTTCCTGGCACTTAAGAAATTGAAAAGATTTCGTGTGACCGCAATAATTCTCGTCTATAAACACGAAGGATACTGTTGAGTTTTTTTAAGCCTTTCGTGAAATCTTAAGGGGACGGGGAAACGATTTATAAGTGAGATTTGAAGTACCGAGAAAAAAATCATCATGATATCACTTGCAAAGAGAGAGAGAGAGAGAGAGAGAGAGAGAGAGAGAGAGACAGTGAATATTTGCTCCAAGCATTATAGCTGTACCAGTCAGGGCAACCCATACTAAGTTGGTTTGCTGTTCTATAGGTAGTAAGTTGGCTAGGGCACCAGTCGCCCATTGAGATACTACCACTAGAGATTTATGGGGTCCTTTCACTGCCCAGACAGTACTACATTGGATCCTTCTCTCTGGTTACGGTTCTTTTCCTTTGCCTACTCCTACACCGAATAGTCTGGCCTATTCTTTACAGATTCTCCTCTGTCCTCACACGCCTGACAACACAGATTACCAAACAATTCTTCTTCACCCAAGGGGTTCACCACTGCACTGAAGTTGGTCAGTGGCTACTTTCCTCCTGGTAATGGTAAAAGACACTCTTTAGCTATGGTAAGCAGCTCTTCTAGGAAAAGGACACTCCAAAATTAAACCATCGTTCTCTAGGCTTGGGTAGTGCCATAACCTCTGTACCATGGTCTTCCACTGTCTTAGGTTAGAGTTCTCTTGCTTAAGGTAACACTCGGGCACACTATTCTATCTTATTATTATTATATATTTTTTTTCCTCTTGTATTTTTTTTCTTAATGGTGTGTTGGGCAGGCTTAATAGAAGGGCCATGAATGCCTGGTGGCTTATCAAGAGGTTGTCTTTTCGTTTTTTGATTCTTTTTCTTCTCAAAACCATCCTTACTGTCCTCCCTGCAGTTGAAATGGCTATCCTGGAGGATATTTAGCCTTGCATGGTGTATCGGCTCCTCCATGTTGACCAGTTTTTCCGACTTTTTACTATAGTCTATGGGTTTCATCAATCACTTTATTTATAATTCTGTACATATTGCTTTTGTTATAATTCTTGTTACTCTAGTTTTTAAGTTTGATGTCTCCTTTTTTATTTCTATTAATTCTTAGTCTATCTGGAGACATTGAGCAAAATCCGGGACCAGTACCTCCTAGATTTCGTCAATGTCGTCTTCTGTATTGCAATATTTGTGGTCTTCATGCAAATATCCAAGACCTTACAGTTGCGTCCAGACCTTATGATATTCTTTTGTGCTCAGAAACTTTTGGTTTCTGATGTGAGGCCCTCATCTGAGCTCCTTATAACTGGTTTTAAAAAGCCAATAATGTTGAAACGTGATGCCATCCCTAGAGCCAGGGAAATAGCGGTGTATATTAGGGCCGAGTACCCTGCTTCTCATAAGTCCTGCTGTCAATGTCGATGTCATGAGATTCAGGTAATAAAAGTTTGTGGCAGGCATAAAAACTTTTATTTGTGTTAGATCTACCGGAATCCAGACATGGATGACTCTATCTTCAATTGTCTTTTTACCATTATGGCTAAGATACAAGAAGATGATAGAAAGGTTTCTTTTGTCTTTGTTGGTGATTTTAATGCTCACCATAGGGAGTGGTTAAGTTCTATCTCTCCTACCGATCGCCATGACTTTAGAGCTTTAGACTTTGCCTCTGAATCAGGCTGTGAGCAAATCATAAATGAAGCTACTCACAGGTCTGGTACTTGCTTGGACCTCGTATACACTGACTCACCTGGCATTATAACTAGTAGGGTTGGTTCTTCAGTTGGGAATCTGATCATACCTTGATTTCATTAGTAGTAAAGACTGAGCAGCCTGTCCCTGATATATCATAGTCTTGTAAAAGTTATATGAAATCCCAAGCAGACTGGAATGGGATTTTGCATGATCTTTTGTGCTAGAATTGGTCACAATTATATAGTAGTGTAGATCCTGTTGTCCCTTTGAATGAGAATCTAGTCAACATAATTGATAGGCGTATCCCTTCTTGTGTGCTAAGGTAAGAGTGAAGGACAAACCATGGTTCAGTGATGATTTGGAGAAGCAGGAGGCCTATCATCTTTGGAAGGGTAACAGATCAGATTTGACCTGGAACAACTATACTCAGCTTATGCCTCAACTGAAAAGGAGTACAATTTAACCATAAAAGAAACCCTTTCTGGTACAACTCAAGAACATAAATGGTGGTCTACCCTTAAATATGCACTCTTTGGTGTGGATGCAACAGTTCCTCCTTTACTTAAACCAGATGGCTTAGTCACTCACTGTCAAAAGGAAAAGGCAACCCTTTTGGCTGATGTTTTTGACAGTAAACAGAGTAATTAAAAACTTGAACTTCCTCATTCCTCTTTTTCTGAGGCTAAACTAACTAGTTTAGATTTTCGATCTCATGAGATTAAAGCTGTGTTGATGGACCTTGATGCTTATGGAGGTGTAGACCCAAATGGTTATTTTCCTTTGTTTTTTATAAAGACCGCAGATTTTTTAGCTCCAAAGTTATCTGTTATTTTGCGCAAGTTAGCAAGAAGAAGAGCTTTTAGCACTTGTTGGAGAATTGGTAATGTTACTCCTCTATGTATATGTGTTTGTGGTAGCTCGAGTCCCACTGATTACCACCCAATTTTCATAACTCCCATAATATCTAAAGTTTTTGAACGTCTTCTGGCAAAACGTCTTAATAGGTTTGCTGAAGGTAATCATCTATTCCCTAGTTTGCAATTTGGTTTTCGTAAAGGCCTTGGAGCATGTGATGCCCCTCTTTCAATCTCCAATGCTGTACATAAATCCCTTGATTGTGGTCAGGAAGTTCGTATGACTGGCCTTGATTTTAGTGCTGCCTTTGACCGTGATAATCATGAGGCCCTTGTTTTCAAACTCAAACAGTTGGGAGTGGGTGGGTCGTTTCTTAGCATTGTTATTGATTTTTTAATTAATAGATCTCAAAGAGTTGTTGTATATGGGCACCATAGTGAGTATAGGAATGTGATATTTGGTTTTCCACAGGGTAGTGTTCTTGGCCCATTACTTTTCATACTATATACACATGACATGTGGTTTGGCCTAGAAAAGAAGCTTGTTGCATATGCAGATGATGCTACTCTCTTTGCATCAATTCGATCCCCTGAATGTAGACCTGGGGTTGGTGAATCCCCTAATAGAGATTTAGCTAAAATTAGTGCATGGTGCTAATTATTGGGTATCAAGTTGAATCCTAACAAAACTCAAAGTATGATTGTAAGTAGGTCAAGGACGGTGGCTCCTCAACATCCGGATCTCAGTATTGATAATGTTTTTTTGTTTTTTTTTTTCAATTTGTATGACTCTTTTAAAATTACAGGTGTAATTCTCGACTGCAAATTTACTTTTGAGAAACACATTAGGTCTGTATCTTCTTCAAT
Source organism: Palaemon carinicauda (assembly GCF_036898095.1). Classification (NCBI taxonomy): domain Eukaryota; kingdom Metazoa; phylum Arthropoda; class Malacostraca; order Decapoda; family Palaemonidae; genus Palaemon; species Palaemon carinicauda. The sequence goes on from NC_090731.1 coordinate 56,649,276, forward strand.
TGCACAAAAAATTGGATTATTGAGTCTTTTAAGATTTTCGGTGATCAATCTATTCTGAAGAAGTGTTTTAATTTTTTCATTCTACCTTGTTTTGAGTATTGTTCTCCTGCCTAGTCTTCAGCTGCTGATTCTTGTCTTAATTTGTTAGACAGAAACTTACGTTCTATTTAATTTCTTATTCCAGATCTAGATATTAATCTTTGGCACCGTCGTTCAATTAGTTCATTATGCATGTTGCATAAGATTTTTCATAACCCTGACCATCCTTTACATTCCGATCTCCCTGGACAATTCTATCCTGTTCGTAATACTAGGCAGGCAGTTAATTCTAATAGCCAGGCTTTCTCCATCATGAGGCTCAATACTACACAGTATTCTAGAAGTTTTATTGCAGCTGTCACCAAGTTGTGGAATGATCTTCCTAATCGGGTAGGTTAATCAATAGAACTTCAGAAGTTCAAAGTTGGAGCAAATGTTTTTATGTTGACCAGGCTGACATGAGTTTTTCTATAGTTTATATATGATATATCTGTTTTTGACGTTGTTAATCGTTTATAGAGGACATATCTGTTTTGATGTTGTTACTGTTTTCAGAATGATTTATTGTTAACTTGTTCTCATCATTTATTTATTTCCTCCTTTACTTTCCTCACTGGGCTATTTTTTCCCCATTGGAGCTCTTGGGCTTATAGCATCTGGCTTTTCCAACTAGGGTTGTAGCTTGGCTAATAATAATAATAATAATAATAATAATAATAATGATAATCGACCCGAAATCTCCCAACATATACAATCTTCAGTGGCAAACGTGGTGATGCAAACTAGCCAAACACCAGACATGAATGAAACAACCCAGTTTCAGTCCTCCCCCCCCCCCTCTACAGTGGTAGTAAAACAACTGTGGGAGGTGGTGGGTACTTTCATCCCACTGCAGAGAATTCTAAAAATCTCTGGACTAGAACAGGCCATTTTCGAAAACTCAACCTCACAACATACAAAGTCAGGCTATTGGACTAGGAAGAAGAACTTACCATGTTACTAGAATAGCTGATTTGATAGATATGGATAAAATGGGTTGTAATATAATTAAGTGAAATTTGAAGAACTGAGGAATATTATATAGAGTTAAAAGACGGCCATATATATTGCAGATGAGAAAAAATTAACATACAACATGGAGTGTTTTCTAATAAATAAAAATCTTGCAGGGAACAAAGAAGAATTTTATCGTACTATAATACCACCAATCTAAAGCCAAAGTTTATGGGGGGTTGGTATACAGCCGGGGATATCCCCTAATACGATGTTGTCATGTTTCGGCCTACTTCACTGAGGAGCCAAATTTGTATGTTACGTCGTTGGGCAGTCATGAAATGTGTGTATATGTCTCTATGCGAACACCACATGCTATTATAAAGTACATGAAGTGAGTGTGACATATACAGCATGGATATCAACAATAATTTGCATTGCTTTCTCTCTCTCTCTCTCTCTCTCTCTCTCTCTCTCTCTCTCTCTCTCTCTCTCTCTCTCTCTCTGTAAATGTTAAATTCTTTGTCTTTGAAATTTCTTTAAAAAAAACAACGTATTGCTTCTCCTGGCTAAAAAAAAAAAAAAAAAAAAAAAAAAAAAAAAAATACGGGCTTAGGTTGAAAGTATTTTGGCTTGGCTAAGCTATCATTTTCTCTGTCCCAACATGGATAATTAACAATAGATCATACTGACGGCCTATCACCAGTACAAGAAAATATTTAGAAATCCGTTGCTGGTATACTTTTGATTGAATCGGGCGGCTTGTCTGATCTTAGATCTCAAACCTACTAATGAGCTCCCTTCAACGTAACCCATTCATTACATACGGCTCATATCGTATACAACAATGCTGAGTCCTTGCTACACAGGGAATCGTAACAACATCACTAAAATATATATGCTACATTTCTTTATTGTTTAACGCGTGTCTCGTATATTACAAGCGTACTTTCATTTCATTTGCTAGAATATTTAGGTTTATTTCTTATCGGTGTGTGTTTACCTATTTGTAATGTCTTCGACCTAAATCAGATAACTGGCACCTCACTTGTTTAGACAGGAAGTCAATGGTGTACTTTTTATCTCCGGCTAGACTCCCCTGACACCTTTATGAGCAGACTATAGTGATAGAATTGTTGGATTATTTATTAAACTAAATAAGATATATAAACTGAATATCATTCAAACGTATGAGCCAACAACTGCCCATACAGAGGAAAAAGATAAAAACTTTTTATGATCTGGCGATATTTTTGAAAAACATAGGACTCAATTTACATTTTTTTGGATGATTTTCATTGCTAAAGTAGGTCAAAAGAAGATTGGAGAGTCAACCAGTAGGTGGATTTAAAGTAGACAAGCATTGACGAAAGGTACATGCTTGTAGAATTTAAAATCATGAATACTTTTTTTCATAAAGAGGAACATAGAAAATGGACATGAAGAAACCCAAATGGAGAAACAAAAAATGATATAGATTTTATTCACAGTGAAAAAGTTAATTTAGTTACAAGTTAAACAGGCTAAAGTCAAGTGACATAGAATGGTGGGAAGAGAAATTTGTCTAGATCTAAGGAGAGAAAGAGAATCAATTTTAATAAAGGAAATAAACATTCCTATTAATAAGAGAAAAATCTGATAAGTTTAGTTTAGCAATGCAAAATAGCTACATGATGAAATGGAAAAGGGCAACTAAGAAATGATCAGTAATTTAACGAGCAAATGAGGTAGATGGAAAAACTCCTAAACAAGATCAAGGAAACTATCAATAACATCAAAACCTAATAAAGAATGGACTGGAAATGAGGGTGAAATACAAGAGAGACGAAATACAGTTAGTAGAATTATCCAAAACAATAAAGAAACTTAAAACCGAAGACATTCATAAACCCAATAAGGCCAAAAATTAAGAAACAATAAAGAAAGGAAGAAGCATCAAATACATGAAAAGAAGTCTTGGAGCAGGGCACCAGCAGATACTCGTATTTGCTATGGAAATATTATCAACAACAGATATTAAGTGATAAAACTTGCAGATGATTTCTATATGGAGACATAACTTTGCCACTAGAAATGCTGAAACACCTAAGCCATTACTAAAATTAACAGTCAGGGAAGTAAACTAAGAATTAAAACGGTATGAAAAGAGGAAAATCAGCAGAAGAGGGCCTAACAATTGATTTTATAATAGATGGAAGAGAATTCATAGTACTAAAACTTGCTGAACTTTACAAAACAAGTCAAAATTTGTGTAAGAATGTTTTATACCCACATTTTGGAAAAAAACTTTATCATGGAAAAACTTTATCATTTCACTAATCTACAAAAAGAGAGACACAAATGACCTGTAAAATTGATTTATTCTCAATAATATATAAGATGTTTTAAAGATCATATTATGCTGAATAGAAAGACAGCTAGACTTTAATGAACCAAGATAGCTGGCAGGTTGTAAAAGCAGGTATTCAACCACTGACCATATCCATGTAATTAATTAACATATGAAAAAAATCAAGAAAATATGACAAACCATGTATAGCATTTATACACTACGAGAAAACTTTTGGTTCTGTCAAAGCTACAACAGTAATTAACGCACTTCAAAGACAAGAAATAGATGAATCTTATGTTAGAGGACTTGAAGATAGTTATACCGGAAATACAGAAATACTTAAAATACATAAAAAATAGTGAGTAAATACTGATTGAGAAAGGAGTTAGATAGGGAGACTCCATCTTTCCTAATTATTCACTCTGTACCTAAAAGAAGTTTTAGGAATTTAGATTGGGAAGATGTAAGAAGTAACATTGATAGACAATACTTTAACTACACAACTATTGCAGGTGACATAGTTTTATTTATTTGATCATGGGAGGAATTGCAAAATATGGTAGATGATTTGAAGAGAAAGCAGAAACGTAGGACTGAAAATTATGAGTAAAACTAAGATAATATTCAGTGAAGATGCAGAGAGACAACTAATAACTGTTATGGACGAACTTCTGGAGATTGTTAATGAATATACAGTACGTACTTAGGACATACAGTAAGTATTTCCGAAAGACATCAGACTATAATTAAAAGAAAAATAAGCATGGGATGGAGATCTTTTAGTAAACAAAATGATATTATGAAATATAGAATAACACTTTCTCTAAAAAGAAAAGTATTCAATCAAGTCGTCATGCCAGTATTAATTTATGCATCAAACTTTGGGTCTTATTAAATAGAATTAGTACATAAGTTGGTTAAAATTGAAAGAGCTATGGAAAGAATAATGATGGAAATAACACTAGGAAACAGAAAAAGAGCAAGATGGATACGAGAACAAACTAAAGTAGAAGATATTATAACATATAAGAAAAAAAATAGACATGGGCCAAACATGCAATGAAAAAAAAACGAAGCAAGGGAGGGAAGAAAAAAATTACGGACTGGCAAGCTAAGAAAATTGCGTGCATAGTCTTTCATTAAAAGTCCACAAACAGACGCGTGTGGAAGGACATGTCGGATGAATTTATCATGCAGTGGACTAGAAATGGCTGATGATGATAAGGATATATATATATATATATATATATATATATATATATATATATATATATATACATATATATATATATATAAATATATGTATATATACATATATATATATATATGTATGTATATATATGTATATATATATATATATATATATATATATATATATATATATATATATACACACATTTAAAGTATATATGCATATATATATATATATATATATATATATATATATATATATATATATATATATATATATATATATATATTTATATATTGTTTCATACACGCACACGCACAAATATAAATATATAAATAAATATATATATATATATATATATATATATATATATATGTATGTATATATATACATATATATATATATATATATATATATATACATATACATATGTATATGTATATGTATATATATATATATATATATATATATATATATATATATATATATATATATATATATATATATATATATATATATATACACACACACACATATATATATATAATATATACATATATATATATATATATATATATATATATATATATATATATATATATATTGTTTCATATACGCTCATGCACAAATATAAATATAAAAATAAATTTATATATACATACACACACACACACACACACACATATATATATATATATATATATATATATATATATATATATAACAGAGAGAGAGAAAAGTAAATATAAATTTGCTTTGCGCACTATTGATAAAATTTCCTAATATAATCATATACATTTCTTACCTTAATGTGTATATATATATATATGATTGTTTAATATTGCCGTTGACCCCAGTTACCTATATAACCATGAAACTTATTATCAGGAAAAGACCAATGTGATTGTCATAGCTCAAGACATCAGCTTTAATTAAGCCTACGTAGCATTGTCTTAATGGCATCAGTAAATTTCAGTTTATTTTAATTTAATGGTTTGACAAACAGTATTTTCAAGAGTCTTATCTTCTCTAAAAAAAAATAAACACAATTTAAAATTTAATTGGGACCTTGACCTTTTGCGGTTTGCCAAAACTGAAATTAATAAATGATGTGATCAGTACTTTTGCATTACATTTGCCTGTTAGATTCCAGTTCTTTAATAGTGTTCCCTTCTAATGATCATTAAACTAATAAACTTTAAAGGGTTTCAAGATTATCGAAGGACCAATGCAGCCTCACCACTACGCTGTATCTAAAGATAACACAACATCAAAATGCTTACATGCATTGAAGTTGGATACTTCAATTTAACACAATTATTCACAGGCTTATATCATATTCAACAAAGCAATGAGATTAATATTTTTGATAATATTTAGAAGACAGTTTCTGATTAATTTTTAACTCAGGAAAAGGTATAAAAATTAAAATAAAAGAGAGCCAAGAAAAAAAGAAGGAAAAATTTTGAATTACTTAATTTTATCCATATATTTCTGCTGTGTTTAGATATATTAAGGAGAGTTTTGTCATTCTGCCTCTTGCGTATGTTATGTATGTGATATAAAGGCCTTATTCATCAGATCTTTGATATAAGATCAGCCATCCAGAGGACACCGGGAAATTGTAGTTTTATTGAAACGTATCAGCTACAATTACCAGGTCCGCCGATATGAAATCATTGTTACTTCATCCTGCATTTTTCCGACAAGCCTTGATGAGACATTATGTGGCTTTAGAAGCATATGTGTTTTTGCACGTTTTAATCAAAACTGATAAAAATAAATGATCTTGGAATGCAAGAGAAAACCTATTTTGCTCTTCTGAAATGAGTACCTGTTAATAGATACTGACGAATATTTAGTGGGATTTTTGTCGTAATGTGTTCTATTTACTAACGGATTGCGAATGATAATATCTTACGGGATACCCGAAAGAATGTTTCGCTTGGTGTTGATAAAAAAAAAAAAATACGTTTACTTACCGGTACATGAGACAGTACAGGTTCCATAATTATTTTTTTGTTCATAGATTATTAGTTGACAGGCAATCAATGATATATACATACATACATACATACATATATATATATATATATATATATATATATATATATATACATATATATATATATTTATTTATTTATATATATAAATATATTTATATATATATATGCATATATATATATATATATATATATATATATATATATATATATATATATATATATATATATATATTTATTTATTTATATATTTATATATGTATATATATATATATATATATATGTATTTATATATATATATATATATATATATATATATATATATATATATATATATATATATATATAATATCTCTGGTTTTACTTTCAGGTAAATTTATCATGATATGATACCAGCTTTCCATCAAAATGAAAACCGAATAAGCATTCAAATAAATGATTGATGGAAAATAGGTAATAAATTAAAGGATCAAATAACACTTTGGGATTCTTTTCAATCCATCAGCGAAAGTTTGAATGGTGGTATCTTTTACAATTTTTGTGTTGATAGGATTTGCCGTTATTAAAAGACCTAATACATCAAAGAGCTGACCGGAATTACACTTAATCTCAAAATTTATGGATCATATTTGTCGCTCCAAATGTATGATGTGCCTTTAAAAAGATGATAAATTAGCAGGATTCGTTAGCTATGTTTCAGGTAAAAAAAAATGGGTTTGCTCTAAACTGCGGGAATGTTGTTGAATAAGGCTTTTCTTTTCATATGATGCTTAAAACTCGATATTACGAGAATTAACAGTGGTTATAATGTGTAAACTAGCTCGGAGTAAAAGAGATAAAAGAATTTCGTCCATTAAACATTCTGTAGATACCTAAAGATTTTGCTGTAATTAAAATTTATAAATGGCTATAGAATTAAGTTATAGTTTTCAGGATAAAATCAAGTGTATATTTTGGCCATGCTATTTACATCTAAAGATGTTTATGGCTATATAGACATATTAATTTTTGACACCTGGCAACGCGCTTGGGTTTGGGAGACCATTTAGTCCCAAAGGGCATCTGAGGAGAAAATCCTGCAGCTGAAAGATAATGCAGTAATTGGGAAGTTGGATAGCAAATTAAGTTGAATAAGCTAGAACGAAGACAAAGCAGAAGGCTAAATATCAAATGTAGCTAGCCGGCAAAAAGTCCCCACAAATATGCCTACAGTGGATGGCGTGAGGTGCACTGGGAACTGCAACCTTATAATACGCTTATATTTAGAAGACTAAGTCATTTGAAAAGACTTAGTGCATTCACATCTCTTTTTATGCTCTTATGTTTGACTGTTTGTTAATGTTAATTGGAGAATTAGGGTGAAGTATGTTTAAATGAAAATGTATCGGATAGAAGTAAAGCTGATGATATAAGTAGTAAGATTAGAAGTTAGAAGGTAGCTGTTGTTGACAGAGAGATGTCCTTAGATTAGGCTGAATTGTAACCGAGAAATTGATGAGTAAAACTGTAATTAAAGAAAAAAAAACGATGATGAATGAGAAAGTGGGTGGAAAATTTTGATGAGTTGATATTAGGGAAGTGGAAGGTTTTACGAGTAGGAAAGTTTGCAGCTGTAGGCATACAGTAAGCAGGAACAAAAAAAGAAAAAGGAACTATAGTCAATTCTTTTTAGTGAGGCAGATTTGCACCGACTCGCACGGGTGCCCTTTTAGCTCGGAAAGTTTCCTAACAGCTGATTGGTCGGAAATATTTTTATCCGACCAATCGGCTATTAGAAAACTTTCCCGAGATAAAATGCCCCCCCCCCCCCCCCCCCCCCCCCTACGAGTCGGTGCAATTCTACCTTGCTAAAAAGAATTGACTAAAGTGTTTTGCTAAGGGAGAGAGGACGATTATTCATATAGAGGTTTTTTGAAGAGAATATAAGTTTGAAGTAAAAGGATTCTGAAGCAGGTAGTAGGAGAAAAGTATGAGAAAAAATCACGAGAGTTTGCTCCTCTATTTGGGCAAGGACGATATCAAATCTGTGATGGAATGGGAACTAATTAATTTTACTTTGAAGGCTGAAGTGACTTAGCGTCATGCAAGGGTTGTGCTGGCCTATTGGAAAGGTCCCTGCCTAGTGATCTGGTGGACGAAGGTTCGAGTTCCACTCAAGCTTGACAGTTTTTTGTATTGTCTGTAACATCACCACCCATGTGAACTAAGGATGGGGGTGTGGGGGAGCCAATAGGTGTACCTGCTGAGTCATCAGCAGCCATGGGCTGGCCCTCTATGTCCCAGCTTGGGTGGAAAGAGGGCTTGAGCGCTGAACATATGTATACTGGTATATGATCAGTCTCTAGAGCATTTCATTATCCATTATCTCTGTGATTCCTGAGTGTCCTTTAAACTAGCCACCCGTTGAGATACTACCGCTGGAGAGTTATGGGGTCTTTGCCTGGCCAGACAGTATTACATGGGAATTTTTTTTTTTTTTTTGTGGTAACGGTTCACCTTTTTTTTGCCTACACATACACCGAATTGTCTAGCCTATTCTTTACAGATTCTCCTCTGTCCTCATACACATGAAAACACTGAGATTACCAAACAATTCTTCACCCAAGGGGTTAACTACTGCACTGTAATTGTTCTGCGGCCACTTTCCTCTTGGTAAGGGTAAAAGAAACTCTTTAGCTATGGTAAGCAGCTATACTAGCAGGACATTCCAAAATCAAACCATTCTTCTCTAGTCTTGGGTAGTACCATAGGCTTTGTACCTTGGTCTTGCACTGTCTCTTAGGTTAGAGTTCTCTTGCTTGAGGGTACACTTGGGCACAATGTTCTATGGAATTTCTCTTTCTCTTGTTTTGTTAAAGTTTTTTTAGTTTATATAGGAAATATCTATTTTAATGTTGTTACTGTTTTTAAAATAATATATTTCTCTTTATTTCCTTTCCTCACTGGGCTATTTTCCTGGTGGGGGCCCTGGGCTTATAACATCCTGCTTTTCCAACTAGGGTTGTAGCTTAGAAAGTAATAATAATAATAATAATAATAATAATAATAATAATAATAATAATAATAATAAGTAAATCCTGGAATAGATGCTTCCGTTTCTATCTTCTTGAAAACAAAAAGTACAGCTTTTCTTCAAGTTCTGTCCTTTAATATTGTTACAAATACCGTTTCGCTCTTGTAACGTTGTTCTTGGCTAACGTCTTTTCCATATATGACGTTAGAGAGAGAGAGAGAGAGAGAGAGAGGAGAGAGAGAGAGAGAGAGAGAGAGAGAGAGAGAGAGAGAGAGAGAGAGAGAGAGAGAGAGAGATTACAGCCAAAAATTTCTCTATAGAAACAAAAAGTCTAACGCTATTGATTTAAGAGGGAATATTACGTATAAAAAAAGTTTCATATAAAACAGAAAAATAAAGCTTTTCAACGACTTTTCACTGATTATTAATTTTTTTTAGTGAATTATATATGTATCAAATAAAAAAAGATCACAATACTAGACGGATGAAAATATTTAGATTAAAAGTTAATTGATTCAGTATTTCCATGCATGATAAAAAAAAAGCTCTTCTGTAAAACACGGAAGCAAAAAACCAGAATTTATAGCAGGGAATATTCTAACGAGAGAAAGATATAAAAAAGAAAACTCACAAGTGCTGGGTCGAAAAAAAAAAGTTTAGAAGAATATTTTATCTTTTTATATAATGATCGAGCAAGCTCGGTCTGCCGGTACGTCAGATAAAAGAAAATCACAGGTGTGTTTTCTATTTCTATTTATACCAGTGATTTTATTTCCAAGATGCCTCACAGCAGTTTGTTCTTTTCTTGTTGTTTGAGAGTACGTTGAAATATATTCTGAAATATTTTAATGATATATGCATGTTTTTTTTTTTTTTCATGTTTCAAAATACCGACATGCTGCAATGGCTCTTGGTATTAGAAAGAAAATAGATTGCGTGGATCTTGAATCCTAGATAAAGATGGTTATCTCAGCGTCAAATCAGTAACAATAAGAATAGCAACGGAACGATGAGTCGTAACAGCTGTTCCCAAAACCTTAAGGTGATTATCAAGGAATCCAAAATATGCGTCAACGGTGAAATCGGCCAACAATTAAATCCTAAGAAGCATTTTCTTCATGTATTCTAACATTTTTTTATATCAAAGCCTAGTAAAAATATGATCCATCTATAAGTTAAGCTTCTTCTATATATATTAGTGTTTCCATATTCATTAAGTAATACCGGTCAGTAGAAAAGCGATGACTATCAATTGTTATAAATAAAAAAGCTCCGGGCAAAATATGAAAGTTGAACATGAGTAGAAAATTCCAAACTGGGTCAGAGTTGGCCAAGCCCCCACAAAAGGATACAATGTAGATATTCTGAATTAAGGGGATTACTCCTTTATCATTTTGATGGGGCGTGACTTAGCTATACTTACCTTTCTATAATAATGGTAGCTATTATTATTATTATTATTATTATTATTATTATTATTATTATTATTATTATTATGTATAGACTTGAATATATATATATATATATATATATATATATATATATATATATATATATATATATATATGTATATATATTTATATATATACACGTATATATATATATGTATATATATATATATATATATATATATATATATATATATATATATATATATATGTAAGAATATGTATATATGAAGTATGATATATATAGATGTTTATTTATATGTATATATATATATATATATATATATATATATATATATATATATATATATATATATGTAAGAATATGTATATATGAAGTATGATATATATAGATGTTTATTTGTATATATATATATATATATATATATATATATATATATATATATATATAATATAAATAAGTATTTGTATATGTATATATATATATATATATATATATATATATATATATATATATATATATATATATATATATGTGTGTGTGTGTGTGTGCATACCACAGCTATATATTATAATAATGATAATAATAATAATAATAATAATAATAATAATAATAATAATAATAATCATCATCATCATCATCATTATCATCATCATAATCATAATAGCTATCATCATGATAATAAGGTATGTACGACTAAGTTACGCCTTATCACAATGATAATAGAATTCTTCTTCACCCAAGGGGTTAACTACTGCATTGTAATTGTTCAGTGGCCACTTCCCTCTTGGTAAGGGTAGAAGAGGCTCTTTAGCTATGGTAAGCAGCTCTTCCAAGAGAAAGAACTTCAAAACCAAACCATTGTTTTCTAGTCATGTGTAGTGCCATAGCCTCTGTAACATGGTCTTGGGTTAGAGTTCTCTTGCTTAAGGGTACACTCAGGCACAGTAATCTATCTAATTTTTCTTCCTCTGGTTTTGTTGAATCTTTTATAGTTTATATAGGAACTATTTGTTTTATTAATGTTACTGTTCTTAAAATAGTCTATTTTTCCTTCTTTCTTTTCCTCATTGGGCTATGTACCCTTTTGGGACCCCTGGGCTCATAGCTTCCTGCTTTTCCAAATAGTGTTGTAGCTTAACAATTATAATATATATATATATATATATATATATATATATATATATATATATTATATATATATACATATATATATATATAATATATATATATATATATATATATATATATATATATATATATATATATATATATATGTATATATATAATCATAATCCTCACCCCATTGATAGTCCACTGCAGGACAAAGACGTCAGTAAAGATAAAAACTTAGTTCATCCATTACAACTTCTGCCATATTCAGACCACCCCCCTCTCTCTCTCTCTCTCTCTCTCTCTCTCTCTCTCTCTCTCTCTCTCTCTCTCTCTCTCTCTCTCTCTCTCTCTCTCTCTCTCTCTCTCTCTCTCTCTCTCTCTCTCTCTCTCTCTCTCTCTTATTATTATTATTATTATTATGGTTGTTGTCGTAGTTATTGTTGCTGTAGTTGTTTTATATTATAAATCATTACTATCATATATATATATATATATATATATATATATATATATATATATATATATATGTGTGTGTGTGTGTGTGTGTGTGTGTGTGTGTGTGTATAACATCATCATCAGGTGTTGTTAGTCCACTACAGGACCAAG
>NC_090731.1:56666979-56671979 GCF_036898095.1 Palaemon carinicauda
AAAATAGAACCGATATCCTCTAGTCATGTGCAGTTTTATAGATTCTGTACCATGGTCTTCCACTGTCTTGGGTAAGAGTTCTGTTGCTTGAGAGTATACTTAAGTACACAATTTCATCTGCTTCCTTATTTCTTTTCCTCACTAGGCTATTTTCCTTGTTGAAGCCCTTGGGCTTACAGCATCCTTCTTTTCCAACTGTGGTTATAGCCTAGCTAATAATAATAATAATAATAATAATAATAATAATAATAATAATAATAATAATAATAATGATAATAATAATATCTTATATATGTCTCTAAAATCTGTGTTCTTTCTTGTGGAACCTCACGGACAATTCAAATTTGAAATTGTAGACTTAATCGAGTAGTTCATTTACTTTTATTTCCATTAATACAAATAATTTATCTTAACCGCTCATATAATTTTTTTTTTTTTCGTACAACTTAGCCTATCAATTTATTACTGATATTTACAATGGGGAATACTATAGCTTAAGTATTATCAATTATTTCCATAAGGAAAGTTAACTAAGATAGATTAACAACTCGCATTTAAATCATCGTTAAGATTCCGAATTTGGTGAAAGGGAAGCAAAAATATGTGTCCTGGTCCATGTCTAATGCCCAAGCTGGAATTATTTACATAATGTGTTCAAGTCTCCCTTTTGTATTCGTTTAGAACCAGGTTGTTTACATGTTGAATGAGGGAAATAGAAAGAAGTGAAAGTTAGAAAACGTGTTTGTTTGGCGGTCTCTCACCCTAAATGACTCCGTCTCTGGTCTCGCCCAACATTAGGACGTTACTCTTTATAATGAATAATGCGTTGGTATAATCAAATAAAGATTGATTTAGTACTGGAAATTCAAAAAAGTAATTGGTTGGATAAGTGACTAAATATCAAACGAGTAAATATAAGATTGAATGCATAAAATGTTATGAATAAAATTTTCAAGAGTCCAGATCGAGTAAATCCCTGCAGGAAGGTGATGCTATCAGTACACCTCTTGCGGTGAGCTTTAAAACATTACTTGGGGTATTTGCAGTGTGCGCTTGGCCCCTTGCTGCTCTTGCTTTATTTAGTTCAACATCCAAATGAATTCTTTTGTCAATTTGTAACTCTCGTCGTTTCTATCGCTCTCAGTGAAATGAATCCAACCAAATGTAAAAAAAATCTGCTTTTGCTTCCTTTACTCGATCTTGCTGTCCAACATCTAATTTTTACCTAAGAGTGTAAGAAGTATTTTACAATAGATGCGATTAAGTGCTGAATGGCCTTAAAGACCTAAGTGTTGAGACATATGGCCTAAATCCATAAACTCATTCATAAATCCAGAACAAATAAATATCAGGAAAAAAAAATAATGGTGGAATAAAACATCGACCAAGAAAGGCTTAAGGGTTGTTGAAAAATATAAAACAAACGTCTTATGTTATGTTAATAAACAAATGTTAGGACTAAACAAACGAAAATACTATATGGCTATCAAAGAGCCAAGGAATCAAAATCCAGATAAAATCATATGAAAAATACCATTAAGCCTTCTTCAAACATTTCCTTATGGAATGCAAAAATGGTTAATGAGTCCAAGCAACAAATTTTTTTTTTCTCTTCTAATTAATTTCATCTTTCAACAAAGTTACATGGAAATTAATAAGCAAAGTTTCGTGAATTTATAATTTCATTACACTCAAGACAGGAGTAAATTACGAGGCATGGACGGACCAAAAGGGCTTATAAAACATTAAAGAAAAATAGGAACAGGGATCATTGATAGCTTATTGGACTCCTCGTTGCAGTAAATGGCTTTCGAAGGAGAAAATGAGACAAATCATGGGTATGTAAGGCCTCGTGAATGGTTTCTTGAGTACCTCCTGATATTATAATTGATTAATGCAGGGCGACCGATTGAAATCGATAACGCAATGGTACTTCCAATTGGGAAGCACTTCAGTACACTACACGAGTGTACATTGCCACTTCGCGGATGTATGATATGAAATATGTCGCTCTAAATTTTGAATTGTTTACTGCTTGACATGAATGTCGTCGCAACTCTCTGGAGACAGTTCGTGGAATAGTTATGTACTCTATTGAAATATCTCCTGTTGTTTATAAAGAGAGAAATTCGTAAGAAATTCACGATGGAATTATTTAAAATTTTGAGTATCATTGAGGAGTGAATGCATATTTTCTCTTACGTCCACACTTTTTTAAATAAATTTGTGTATTATTATTATTATTATTATTATTATTATTATTATTATTATTATTATTACTGCAACTTTGAACTTTTAAAGTTTTACCGATTAATTTACCCGATTAGGAACATCATTCCACAACTTGGTCACAGCGGGAATAAAACTTCTAGAACATTGTGTAGTATTGAGCCTCGTGAGGAAGAAGGGCTGACTATGAGAATTAACTGCATACCTAGTATTACGAACAGGATTGAACTGTCCTGGAAGATCGGAATGTAAAGGATGGTCAGAATTATGTAAAATCTTATGCAACATGCATATTGAAGTAATTAAAAGACGGTGCCAAAGATTAATAGCTAGATCAGGAATGAGAAAATTAATAGACCCTAAGTTCCTGTCCAACAAATTAAGATGAGAATCATCAGCTGAAGACCAGACAGGAGGACAATACTCGAAACAAGGTAAAAGTAAAGAATTAAAACACTTCTTTTATAGGTAGTAGGTTGGCCAGGGCACCAGCCACCCATTGAGATACTACCACTAGAGAATTATGGGGTCTTTTGACTGGCCAGACAGTACTACATTGGATCTTTCTCTCTGGTTACGGTTCACTTTCTCTTTGCCTAAACATACACCAAATAGTCTGGCTTATTCTTTACAGATTGCCCTCTGCCCTCATACACCTGACAACACTGAAATTACCAAACAATTTTTCTTCACCCAATGGGTTAACTACTGCACTTTAATTGTTAAGCCCTCTTGGTAAGGGTAGAAGAGACTCTTTAGCTATGGTAAGCAGCTCTTCTAGGAGAAGGACACTCCAAAATCAAACCATAGTTCTCTAGTCTTGGTTAGTGCCATAGCCTCTGTACCATGGTCTTCCACTGCCTCTTGGGTTAGAGTTCTCTTGCTTGAGGGTACACTCGGACACACTATTCTATCTAATTTCTCTTCCTCTTGTTTTGTTAGTTTTTATAGTTTAAATAGGAAATATTTATTTTAATGTTGTTACTGTTCTTAAAATGTTTTATTTTTCCTTTCCCTTTCCTCACTGGGCTATTTTCCTTGTTGGGGCACCCTGGGCTTATAGCATCCTGCTTTTCCAACTAGGGTTGTAGCTTAGCAATTAATAATAATAATAATAATAATAATAATAATAATAATAATAATAATAATAATAATAATAATTCAGAATAGATGGATCACCTAAAAGACTTTCTCAAATATTCTTTAGATATACTGAAATGTCGTTGCCTTTGTCAAAGTTTTATTATCCATAAATATTACTAATTAGCATAAAAAAGTAATACTGAAAAGGCCTTTATAACATAAGATTATATTGATAGTAATCAAGGATCATTATAATAATGTTTAAAGTAATACGACAATCAGCCGAAAACCCATAAAAAGATAAATGTAAAAAATACCTATAACTGAAATAATTACGAATTGCTAAAGAAAAGAAAAAAAGTTACTGTTTTTAAAGAAGTGACAAAATTCAGTAACGTCAATATTCTTCTTATGTATAAGTGGGAGACAAGTGTCAACTAGTCTTGGACCTTTAGATATAAGTGTCTACATATCAGTGCATAACATTCGTGATGTGTTGATAGAATAACGAGGTAATTCAACCAAAAGGATGTGTCATGAATTTGAGACACTTCCTGACAACTTTAGCAGGGAATCAATATTTCTTTTTAAGCTACAGTTGACCAATAATAATTTCCTCGGACAAGATTATTGAATCAGCTGTTTGTAGTAAATTTGCCTTAAATTATTTTCTTAGCTTGAATTTTCCATATGCCTCTTTAGGTTTTTGATTAAAGGGAATAAAGTAAACTTCTGATTGCCATTTGGTGTGAAACGTTGCCTTTCACGTGATGACCCTGGTACTCACTCTGATACTTGTGATAAAGAGTATGTTATAATCCTGGGTGATGCTAAGGGATGAGGGTTGGGGGCCTTCTCTTGGTAGATATTTGATGTTTTCATAAACTCCAACCTTTAAAAGTTATGGGCTTCTGTGGAACTGCCAGTCTCCTTTCTTGTTAGGATGTAGTCAAGGGCGCAATAGTACTCCCTATGAGTTCCCTACTCCTGAAGATGGCAGGAAAGGAGTTTGGAGAGATGGTTGTTTGTTATACCGATGAAAGAATAGAAACATCCCATTTCAGGGCTTCCTAATTAAAAATTTATAAACTGGGCAAGCATGATTCCGGAGAGGTTAGTGATACGTTCATTTTGGTAATGGCTGCATAATTTCATGCTGCCAGCTACGTAATTAATGGTAGGCAAAGTTTTGCCTCATCTTGCTTGTTTAAATTGGTGGGGTATACCTACACTAGGATAAAGACGAGACCTGTAATTTTGATGACTGTTTCAAAGGAGCTTAGCCACATTCGGTAGTTGAATTGATAGGATACTGTTCCTTTATTTGTTCCGTGCAGTTACGGCTTCGAATAAAGTACTACCCCAAAATTGTAGATCATTCTGGTTGACACCTCCAAAATTACAGAGGATCACCAAGAGCCTAAAAGAAGACTTTAAGGGGTGGTCAACTATGCGATTGACTAGTTCAATGCAGGTAGTGGAGACACCCACATTCCCTTTTTGAACCACATCTAGCGTACTATTTATATCACTTCCTGTTAACCTCTTGAATGTGGTGAAGATCACCTCTCTGGCAGCGGCCTCTCTTCCTTCTTAACTAACTTCCAATTAGAACTCCTCGAGGAGATTACAGGTTCCACAACCTACAAAGAATTTGCTCATCCAAGAGTCTACTAGGATGTAGTTAC
>NC_090731.1:56676979-56679479 GCF_036898095.1 Palaemon carinicauda
AGATAATGGTTCCTTTTGGTTACAGGAAGGAGTTAATGTCATTGGCGCACGAAAGTGGTCTGGCCGGCCATTTTGGAATTCATAAAACTTCTTGCAAATTGTTAGGGAATTATTATTGGCCGAAGTTGAAGGCAGATGTAAAGAAGTTTGTCAATAGTTGTGATGTGTGCCAGAGGGTCGGTAAACCCAATCAGCGGATTCCAAAATCGCCTCTATGTCCTATTCCTGTAGTTTCCGAACCTTTTAAGGAAGTCATTATTGATGTGGTTGGACCATTACCGAAGACGCGTAGTGGTAATGAGTATATTATGACAATCATGGATAGGATGTCTCGATATCCCGAGGCAATACCACTACGTACAATAAAAAGTGTTAAAATTGTAGATGTACTAATTGACTTTTTTTACCAGGTTTGGGATGCCTAAGATTATTCAATCGGATTGTGGTTCTAATTTTGTTAGCAGGTATTTCAGAGATAAAATGGCAGAGTTAAATATAAAACATGTGACCTCTTCTCCATATCATCCGGAAAGCCAGGGAGCTCTGGAGAGATTTCATCAGACCCTGAAATCCATGGTAAAGAAATATTGTTTGATTAATGGTTCTGAATGGGATAAGGAATTACCTTATTTGTTGTTCGCTTTTCGTTCTGTCCCAAGTCAGTCTTTAGGTTTTTCGCCTTTCAGCCTTGTGTTTGGCCATTTTGTTCGAGGTCCTCTTGATGTGGTTCGTGAGTCTTGGGAGGGAGACGTCCCTGAGGTTAATTTATTGGATTATGTGTCTAATCTAGGCGATAAATTAACCAAGGCTTGGAAATTTGCGGGTGAAAACTTATTATGTAGCCAAAAAAGAATGAAGTTTTTCTTTGATAGAAGGTCTAAGGCACGCGACTTTGCGGTAGGCGATAAAGTATTGGTTTTGTTACCCTTCCCAGGGAATCCATTGAAAGCTTCTTTTTCAGGTCCTTGGAAAATTTTGAAAAAAATAAGTGAAGTTAACTATTTAGTGGAGACACCTCAAAGAAGGAAACCTTTTCAACTGTGTCATGTAAATATGTTGAAAGCTTATATGGAACGGGAAAATGTCATTCCTGTGGCAACTATTGGGAACACGGTAGATTCTGAGAACAATAACCATTTTTCTTTTTCAGAGGGGGAGGGTATTGATGATAATTGTTTTAATGGATGTGAATGGCGGTCGGATAATAGAAAGTCTTTGGAAAAATTTTCGGGAGTAATTTCACATTTAGGTAAGGAAGAACAAAGGTCTTTGAAAAATTTAGTATCTAATTATAAAGAATTATTTTCGGATGTACCGGGTAGGACTTCGGTCCTTGAACATGATGTAGAGGTAGGTAGTGCCACTCCTGTGAAACAATCTCCTTACAGGTTGAATCCCTTCAAAAATGAGGTTGTAGCAAAGGAAGTGGATTATATGCTAAAACATGACCTAATTGAACCTAGTCAAAGTCCTTGGTCATCACCTGTTGTATTGGTAAAGAAATCCGCCGGTGATTTCAGGTTATGTTTTGATTACCGTAAGTTGAATGAGTTATCTAAATCTGATTGTTATCCATTACCTCGAATTGAGGATTGTATTGATCGAATGGGGAAGGCCAAATACATTAGCAAATTCGATTTGTTGAAAGGTTATTGGCAAGTTCCTCTTTCAAAGCGGGCAAGGGCCCTGTCTGCTTTTGTAACACCACAGGGTTTGTTTCAATGTAAAGTTATGCCGTTTGGTATGAAGAACGCGGCTGCTACCTTTCAGAGGTTAATGAATACTTTAGTCCATGGTTTAGAAGGATGTGTTGTGTATATTGATGATATTGTTATTTATAGTGATGATTGGGAAACCCATTTAAAACGAATTAGGGCACTATTTGAGGTGTTGAAAAGGGCAAATTTGGTAATTAATTTAAAGAAAAGCGATTTCGCAAAGGCGAAAGTGGTATATTTGGGTCATGAGGTTGGTAATGGTAAAGTTGCTCCTAAGCAGGCCAATATCGAAAGTATTGAAAATATGGTAGTCCCTAAATGTAGGAGGGATGTCCGAAGATTCCTTGGTTTGAGTGGGTACTACCGAAGGTTTGTTAGGAATTTTTCGGATATAGCCGATCCGTTAACAAATCTCTTGAGAAAGAATGTAGCATTTGTCTGGACGAATGAAACGCAAAGGGCTTTTGATAATTTAAAAAGAGTTTTAATTAATTTCCCTGTCTTGAGAGCTCCTGATTTTGACCTTCCTTTTTCTCTTGCCACGGATGCAAGTGACGTTGGTGTAGGAGTGGTGTTGTTGCAGAATGACGAGCAGGGAGTTTCTCATCCTGTCGCATTCTTTTCAAAAAAATTGTCCTCCGCCCAACGTAGGTATTCAACTGTGGAGAAAGAGACACTTGCGTTAATATTCGCTATTAATCATTTTCAGGTTTATCTCTCCTCCTCAGATACACTTATTAAGGTCTTGACAGACCATAATCCCCTGACCTTCATCAGCAGAT
>NC_090731.1:56686979-56694479 GCF_036898095.1 Palaemon carinicauda
ATATGCAACAAGCTTCTTTTCTAGGCCAAAGAACATGTCATGTGTATATAGTATGAAAAGTAATGGGCCAAGAACACTACCCTGTGGAACACCGGATATCACATTCCTATACTCACTATGGTGCCCATCAACAACAACTCTTTCAGATCTATTACTTAGAAAATCAATAACAATGCTAAGAAACGACCCACCCACTCCCAACTGTTTGAGTTGGAAAACAAGGGCCTCATGATTAACACTGTCAAAGGCAGCACTATAATCAAGGCCAGTCATACGAACTTCCTGACCACAATCAAGGGATTTCTGTACAGCATTGGAGATTGTAAGAGGGGCATCACATGCTCCAAGGCCTTTACGAAAACCAAATTGCAAACTAGGGAATAGATGATTACCTTCAGCAAACATATTATGATGTTTTGCCAGGAGACGTTCAAAAACTTTAGATAATATGGGAGTTATGAAAATTGGGCGGTAATCAGTTGGACGTGAGCTACCACAAACACATTTACATAGAGGAGTAAAGAGTGCTAAAGAGTGCAGATTTAAGGGTAGACCACCATTTATGTTCTTGATTTGTACCAGAAGAGTTTTCTTTTATGGTTAAATTGTATAAATTTTCAGTTGAAGCATTAACTCTCTGAGCAAAGCCTCTAAGCTGAGTATAGTTATTCCAGGTAAAATCTAATCTACCCTTCCAAAGATGATAAGCCTCCTGCTTCTCCAAATAAGCACGCCTACAATCATCATTGAACCTCGGTTTGTCCTTCACTCAGTACCTTAGCACACGAGATGGGATACACCTATCAATTATGTTGACTAGATTCTCATTCAAAGGGACAAAGTATCAACACTACTATATAAATGTGACCAATTCAAGCACAAATGATCATGAAAAATACCATTCCAGTCTGCTTGAGATTTCATATAAATTTTACAAGAGTATGATACATCAGGGACAGGTTGCTCAGTCTTCATTACTAATGAAATCAAGACAAGATTAGATGTCCCGACTGGAGAATCAACCTTACATGTTATAACACGAGGGAAGTCAATGTATACGAGGACCAAGCAATTACCAAACCTGTGAGTAGCTTCACTTATGATTTGCTCACAGCCTTATTCATAGGCAAAGTCTAAAGCTCTTAAGCCATGGCAATCGGTAGGAGAGATAGAACTTCACCACTCCTATGGTGATCATTGAAATCACCAACAAAGACAAAAGAAACTTTTCTATCATCTTCTTGTATCTTAACCATAATGGTAAGAAGACAATCCAAGATAGAATCATCCATGTCTGAATTCCGGTAGATCTAACACAAATAAAAGTTTTTATGCCTGCTACAAACTTTCATTACCTGAATCTCATGACATCCACATTCATAGCAGGACTTATGAGAAGTAGGGTACTCAGTCCTAATATACACTGCAATTCCCCTGGCCATAGGGATGGCATCACGTTTCAACATTATTAGTTTCTTAAAACCAGTTATAAAGAGCTCAGATGAGTGCCTCATGTTAGAAACCAAAATTTCTGAGCACAAAAGAATATCATAATGTCTTAAAGCAACTGTAACGTCTTGAATATTTGCATGAAGACCACGAACATTGAAATACAGTAGACGACATTGACGAAATATAGGACGTACTGGTCCCGGATTTTGCACAATGTCTCCAGACAGCATAAGAATTAATGATAGTAAAAAAGAGACATCATACCTAAAAACTAGATTAACAAGAATTATAACAAAAACAATATGTACAGAAATATAAATAACGGGATTAATCAAACCCATAGACTATAGAAAAAAAGTCGGAAAAACTGGTCAACATGGAGGAGCCGATACACCGTGTAAGACTAAATAAACTCCAGGATAGCCACTTCAACTGAAGGGATGACAATGAGGATGGTTTTGAGAAGAAAAAGAATCAGATGAGGAAAAGACAACCTCTTGATAAACCACCAGGCATCCATGACCCTTCTATTAAGTGTGCTGAGTGTACCCTCAGGCAAGAGAACTCTAACCCAAGACAGTGGAAGACCATGGTACAGAAGCTATGGCACTACCCAAGACTAGAGAACAACGGTTTAATTTTGGAGTGTCGCTCACCTAGAAGAGCTGCTGGGAACCCCCTCTCCTGTATAAAAATCCTACGAGGCATCAACAAAGAGATGGAGCTGGGGGGAGAGTGACTGCTCCCCGCACTCTAGTTTTGGTGTGTCTGAATGTGCGTGGATGTAGTACGATAGAGAGTAAAAGATGTGAGATTGGAAGTATGTTTAGAAGTAGAAGGATGGATGTATTAACCTTGTGTGAGACAAAGATGAAAGGAAAGGGTGAAGTGATGTTTGGTGAAATGTCTGGTAGAGTGTCTGGGATTGAAAGGGGAAAAACGAGACAGGGTGTGGCTTTATTGCTGAGTGAATGGATGACAGGTAAAGTAGTGGAATGGAAGGAGATATCATCTAGGTTAATGTGGGTAAGGGTCAGGTTGGGTATGGAATGTTGGGCGTTTGTCAATGCGTACGGGCCAGGTAGTGAGAAAAGTGAAGAAGAGCGGAATGAGTTCTGGAATGAATTAACTAGGTGTGTAGAAGGACTGGGTAGAAGGAATTATGTAGTTGTCATGGGAGACTTAAATGCTAGAGTGGGCACTGGAGAAGTAGAAGGTGTCATTGGGAAGTATGGCGTACCAGGTGAAAATGAGAGTGGTGAGAGACTGGTGGATATGTGTGTTGAGCAAGAGATGGTAATAGGTAATAGCTTTTTCAAAAAGAAAGATAAAAATAAGTATACATGGGTAAGAGTGGCAAATGGAAGAGTAGTAGAAAGGGCATTAATGGATTGTGTTGATAACTAAAAGAATGTTTGGAAGATTGAAAGAAGTGCATGTGTTTAGGGGTATGGCTAACGGTATGTCTGATCATTTTTTGGTGGAAAGAAAATTAGTTGTAGCAAAAGAGTGGGGGAATAGAGTAGGTGAATGTTAAAGGGAGCTAGTGAGGTTTGAAGAGCTAATAAAACCAGGGGTAAAAAGTAAATATCAGGAAAGGTTGAAAATGGCATATGACGAGGTGAGAGTAAGAGAAACTGGTAATTTAGAGGAGGAGTGGAAGTTAGTAAAAGAAAATTTTGTTGGGATTGCAAGTGATGTATGTGGCAAGAAGGTTGTTGGAGGCAGCATGAGGAAGGACAGTGAATGGTGGAATGAAGGAGTGAAGGTAAAAGTGGAAGAGAAAAAGAGGGCTTTTGAAGAATGGCTGCAGAGTAATAGTGTAGAGAAGTATGAAAAATATAAAGAGAAAAATGTGGAAGTAAAGCGCAAGGTACGTGAGGCAAAGAGGGCAGCTGACCTGAGGTGGGGTCAGGGATTGGGTCAGTCATATGAAGAGAATAAGAAGTTTTGGAAAGAAGTGAAGAGAGTAAGGAAGGCTGGCGTAAGAATTGAAGAGACAGTGAAAGATGGAAATGGAAGGTTGTTAAAAGGAGAGGAGGCAAGGAAAAGATGGGCGGAATATTTTGAAAGTTAGCTGAATGTTGAGGATAATAGGGAGGCAGATATAATTGCTGTTCCAGGTGTTGAGGTGCCAGTGATGGGAGATGAGAATGAGAGAGAGATTACAATAGAGGAAGTGAGGAGAGCACTAGATGAAACGAGAGTAGGAAAAGCATCTAGTATGGATGGTGTGAAAGCTGAGATGTTGAAGGAAGGGGGTGGGACTGTACTTGAATGGTTGGTGAGATTGTTTAATATGTGTTTTGTGTTGTCAATGGTACCAGTAGATTAGGTTTGTGCATGTATTGTGCCACTATATAAGGGTAAGGGAGATGTGCATGAGTGTTGTAATTCAAGAGGTATTAGTTTGTTGAGTGTAGTTGGAAAAGTGTATGGTAGAGTAATGATTAATAGGATTAAGGATAAAACAGAGAATGCAATCTTGGAAGTACAGGGTGGTTTTAGAAGAGGTAGGGGTTGTATGAATCAGATTTTTACAGTTAGGTAGATATGCAAGAAATATTTAGCAAAAGGTAAGGAGGTGTATGTTGCGTTTCTGGATCTGGAGAAAGCATATGATAGAGTTGATAGGGAAGCAATGTGGAATGTGATGAGGTTATATGGAATTGGTGGAAGGTTGTTGCAAGCAGTGAAAAGTTTCTACAAAGGTAGTAAAGCATGTGTTAGAATAGGAAATGAAGTGAGTGATTGGTTTCCGGTGAGAGTGGGGCTGAGACAGGGATGTGTGATGTCGCCGTGGTTGTTTAACTTGTATGTTGATGGAGTGGTGAGAGAGGTGAATGCTCGAGTGCTTTGACGAGGATTAAAACTGGTAGGCGAGAATGACCATGAATGCGAGGTAAATCAGTTGTTGTTTGTGGATGATACTCTACTGGTAGCAGACACAGAAGAGAAGCTTGACCGACTAGTGACAGACTTTGGAAGGGTGTGTGAGAGAAGGAAGTTGAGAGTTAATGTGGGTAAGAGTAAGGTTATGAGATGTACGAGAAGGGAAGGTGGTGCAAAGTTGAATGTCATGTTGAATGGAGAGTTACTTGAGGAGGTGGATCAGTTTAAGTACTTAGGGTCTGTTGTTGCAGCAAATGGTGGAGTGGAAGCAGATGTACGTCATAGAGTGAATGAAGGTTGCAAAGTGTTGGGGGAAGTTAAGGGAGTAGTAAAAAATAGAGGGTTGGGCATGAATGTAAAGAGAGTTCTATATGAGAAAGTGATTGTACCAACTGTGTTGTATGGATCGGAGTTGTGGGGAATGAAAGTGATGGAGAGACAGAAATTGAATGTGTTTGAGATGAAGTGTCTAAGGAGTATGGCTGGTGTATCTCGAGTAGATAGGGTTAGGAACGAAGTGGTGAGGGAGAGAACGGTTGTAAGAAATGAGTTAGCGGCTAGAGTGGATATGAATGTATTGAGGTGGTTTGGCCATGTTGAGAGAATGGAAAATGGCTGTCTGCTAAAGAAGGTGATGAATGCAAGAGTTGATGGGAGAAGTACAAGAGGAAGGCCAAGGTTTGGGTGGATGGATGGTGTGAAGAAAGCTCTGGGTGATAGGAGGATAGATGTGAGAGAGGCAAGAGAGCGTGCTAGAAATAGGAATGAATGGCGAGCGATTGTGACACTGTTCCGGTAGGCCCTGCTGCTTCCTCCGGTGCCTTAGATGATCGTGGAGGTAGCAGCAGTAGGGGATTCTGCATTATGAAACTTCATCTGTGGTGGATAATGTGGGAGGTTGGGCTGAACTCGGTTGAGTCCCTGGTTAGGCTGGAGGAACGTAGAGAGTAGAGGTCCCCTTTTTTGTTTCGTTTCATTTGCTGATGTCGGCTACCCCCAAAAATTGGGGGAAGTGCCTTTGGTATATGTATGTATGTATCATAGCTAAAGAATCTCTTCTACCCTTACCAATAGGAAAGTACACTGAACAAATACAGTACATTAGTTAACCCCTTGAGTGAAGAAGTGTTTGGTAATCTTATTGTTGTCAGGTTTATGTGTAGGCAAAGAAAAAATAAGCAGTAACCAGAGAGAGGGATCCAATACAATAATGTTAGGCCAGTCAAGGGATCCAATAATTCTCTATTAGAAGTATTTCAACGGGCGGGTGGTGTTGGTCTACTACATATAATAATAATAATAATAATAATGTGTTAATATCCTTTGATTCGTCGATTTTAGGAATTAGTGATATTTCTAGTTTTCAAGATCAACTGATCTGTTATGAGACCTAATCTCAAAAATTATCGGGAGCATTTCTGAAACTTCCAAAATGATAATTTCGGGTAAATGAGTAATGGATCCCCCCAAAACAAAAAATACTTTATACAGAATATTTACAGTAGGTCTATTAGAAATCATTATCTTTGTAAGATCTACGGCTCGCATAATATTTATGTCTCTCTTGGGTATAAAAACGTTAACTGTTTTCACACTACTCTCTCTAATTACTTAAGAACTTTTAGAATTCTCTTTACATGGTTACTTCCTGGCGTTTTATTTAGACACATAGATGCTAAATACAGTATAGGAGATGTATGCATTATTCTATCGTTTGCCATCGGAGCGTAGAAGGCCTATCACCATTTTTTTATTTATTCGCTCAATGTGTTATGCTTAATCGTCTCAACAAGATGTATATCATATTCTTTGCTGATTGTTAGGTTGTTTGACTTCAAACAACCTATTTTCGATTTTTTAACTGCCCTCTTTTCTTTGTTAAGGCGGGAGACTTGTTTACTTTTGACACGTTGTGACTCTTGTGAGTGACAAGAGTCAGTCAGGTTTGGGAAGCCAGATGGACAGGTTCTCGTCATGCAGTCGAGAACGAGCAGCAGCAACAGTGCTGAAGTATCACCTAGTTGATGGTGATTGGTGATGGTCCTGATAAAGCAGGTGTGGGTCACTTGTCAACCTAGCTCCCGAGGTCGAGATGGTGACCAAACCATGGTTACCAGTTTTTAAGAGATATTCTTCGGTGGCAGCGAAGTGCCTGTCGCATCGACACTGTCATGGTCGTTCCCGTAGTGTTCGATGGTCGTCCTCGAGGATCAGGGATTGTGTTTGTGGATATTTGATATTTTGGAAGAGCAGTGTATGGCTCTTCAGTAATTATGGTTTGTATTGTGTTGAGCAAGTATTAGCTCTTGTTATTTAGTGTGGAGCAAGTGTATGGACTCGTCTTTATTATTTTATTAATAATGAGAAGATTCTCTTATTAATGTCATTGCTGCTGCTTACTGTTTTTTTTTTTATGACTATTGTTAATGGTTTATCATTTACTTTAAATTTAAGGAATGTCTTTGCAATTGTAATGTTAACCTAAATTTATGCTATGATCATTTAAGTCTCTTTTCTTCCCATTACCTGTGCTCATTGTAATTATTGTATATAATTTATTTTTGTATAAAAAACTAGGTTAAGGTACTTAAGTATTTTCTGTTTTACCCACCCTTTTGGTCGTTGCAGTCCATCGGTTCATTATAGTCCCAATTCTTTTAGCATTTTAAAAGTACCTGATGAACCATTAAGACGGTTCATAACACTGATGAAAATTCCTGATCTTAAATTAGTTTCACCTGAAAAGCTGTCAAATCTGTATTGACATTACTAAGTAACTCTTTGGATTTTATTGGTTACAGATGCTTCTTTTTCATAACTGTCATTTGTGGTTAAAAGTTCATAATACATGATAAGTTCTAAATCCATTTGAATGAAAATTGTTTTGTTTTGTTACTGTACAAGAGAACAAAAAATAGGAAAACATTTGCAAATATTCAAACATTGTCTGCTCTGATTCTCCATCCTAAGGGATTACCAAAGGTATGAAAAATCATCTTTTTCTGATAATCATAAACTCTGAGGATTTATCAGTTTAATAATTCTAGAATTTGAATTCTATATCGTATATTTCCCCAAGATAGCGCATTTTATTACTCCCTAGAATGAAAGTTATAAATATTTTTTCTTTTTTTATCTTTTTATTTGGGTTATAAA
>NC_090731.1:56701979-56721979 GCF_036898095.1 Palaemon carinicauda
ACACACACACACACACACACTATATATATATATATGTATATATATATATATATATATATATATATATATATATATATATATATATATAAATATATATATATATATATATATATATATATATATATATATATATATATATATATATATATATATATATATATATATTCTAACTTTCACTTTGAAATAAATTTACTTACCAAGGACGCGACAAAATTATAATTGTATCTTTATTATAACGTTTTAACTTAATATTTAAACTATCTGAAAACAAAGACAAATGTTCATGCCTAACAGAAAAAAAATAAATATGTTAATTATAGAAAAAATTGCTAATCCGTCTACCAGGGAATTTTGCTTCCATATTAAACAAATGTATATCAGGAATAATCATTTCAAATTTCCCTTCAATAATCCCTCATTTTAAGCCCTATTAATCATAGGCAGTAGATTGGCCAGGGCACCAGCCACCCGTTGAGATACTACCTCTAGGATGTTATTGGCTCTTTTGACTAGCCAGGCAGTACTGAATTCGATCCTCTGGTTACAGCTCATTTTCCCCTTCCCTACACATACACCGAATAGTTTGGCCTATTTTTTACGTACACTCCTCTGTCCTCATACAACTGACAAGACCAATATTACCAAAAAATTCTTCATCGCTCAAGGGGTAACAACTGCACTGTAATTGTTCAGTATCTACTCACCTCTTAGTAAGGGTAGAAGAGACTCTTGAGGTATGGTAAGCAGCTCTTCTAGAAAAAGGACACTCCACAATCAAACCATTGTTCTCTAGTCTTGGGTAGTGCCATAGCCTCTGTACCATGGTCTTTCACTCTCTTGGGGTAGAGTTCTCTCTTCCTTGAGGGTACACTCGGGCACACTATTCCATTGTATTTCTCTTCTGCTATTTTTTTCTTAGGTTTTTTATAGTTTATACATGAAATATTTATTTTATTTATTTTTTCTTAAGATAATTTAATTTCTCATTATTTCATTCTTAGTTTGTTTATTTTTTGTTTCTTTTCCTACCTGTGCGATTTCTCCCGGTTGGAGCCATTGGCTTGTAGCACTTTGCGTTTCCTTCTAGGGTAGTAGCATAGCAAGTAATAATAATAATAATAATAATAATAATAATAATAATAATAATAATAATAATAATAATAATAATAATAATATTTCCGTATTTTCTGAATGCGCATCACTTGCAAACACAAATTCCTCTTGCTACTTTTTTAACATTCCAGTCTAGAATGTAATTTATTCTTCGACTACACATCCACCACAATATCTTTAACCCCATCCCACACTCCATAAATTCTTCCTTGTATTATTCTCTTAGTTCCACCCACCCCCCTTCATCCAGCTCACTTTCCTTCTCCTCAAAAGGATAAGAATGAAATTTTTGGGATATGTAAACAGAAAATAGAACCATCGGTCATTAGGAAATGTCATTGTTCATATAATCATACTTATGTCCATTCCCGGTTGGGCAGTCGACCAAAATCCTCATGAAATTATACTTTTGAA
Organism: Palaemon carinicauda; assembly: GCF_036898095.1. NCBI lineage: Eukaryota > Metazoa > Arthropoda > Malacostraca > Decapoda > Palaemonidae > Palaemon > Palaemon carinicauda. The sequence continues at coordinate 56,703,507 of NC_090731.1, forward strand.
TTTGACCATTGTGTTACACTTTCATTTTTGGGCTCAGGCCATGTCATCCTGATGGAAGGTTCCTTTAAAGTAGCTTCCTAGGGTATATTTGACTAGAGTGATATTCCTAGAGAATATACCTTAAGGTCTCCAGAATTCTAACTCTTGGCGTGAATATCCCTTACTTTTACCTTTAGGGATATCGCATAATATCAGAGGACGTATTCTTGACACACCACATAGCTATCTTCCCCCCGAATAGCGTTAACGGTTCGAGGGGGAAAAAGTGGCAAAAACGAAGAGGAGCCATTAATAAGGTACCGCTCCTCCGCTACTGTTTTGAGTATCTAGATGACGTCATCATCCCCGCCATGTTTATTCCTTTATTCGTAGCGCTATTGCTCGGTGATTTTCCTGGTGCTCTCTCGCTATTTTTGGAATTTTTTGATTTATCATGCAATCTTCAGCCTCTTCTGCCTCTGGAAAGTTGAGTATTTGATCTTTACATTGTATAAATGTAAGCTGTTGCCTTTTTATAAAAGGTATTAAGGTTAAATTAACGTTTGCAAGAGCTGTTGCCTGAAGCCGGAGGCATCATGGGCGCTATCATTCATAATGTATGAGTTATTTAGTTAGCCAGAACGACTTTCCCGGCATAAAAGCATTAAATAATGTTAGCTATTTAGCCTTCATTGCTAGGAATTCTTTATATTATGCCGATAGTATTCAATTAGTTTCGGCGATTTAGGTAACCGAACCTTGTTTACACTAGGCTTCCTAGCCTAGGCATTCAGTTTTAGTACTTTCATGCATGATATAATAGACCTTCCTAGTGCTACAAATTTAATGAAGCCTTAGGCAAAATTTATACATGTAAGATATATTGATTGCATCTTATTTTCCTCTTCCAAGATAGTATACAAGAGAGTTTCGGTGCTTTAGGTAATCGATTCTCACTACCACTAGGCTACTAGCCTAGTGGCTTTAGTATACTTTCATACATGTTCCCTGGTTACCCTCGTGTATCGTTTTATTGATTCAGGCGAAGATAGATATCTCCTAGAATTCCTTTAAGGCGATACTTGTCTCCCGTGGAGATTTATGGGTAATCCCTCCTCCCTCTGAGTTTAGCCTAGGCTATAACCCTAGTCAGTCGTGCCTCAAGTTGTAATTCAGGCAGGACTAGGCTAGAGTTTTCTGCCCCTTCCCTGTAACCGTAAAGGCAGGTTTTTGGGTTTTGGTCAGAACCTCAGAGTATTAGTCTGGTGCCAGTAGATGGCTGGCAGGGTGAATAGCATTCCCCTGTTGGACTAAGCTGCCGGCATAGGAGGCTTTACTTCCCTAGACCACACCTGAAGGCTTTATAGAATATTAACCTTCTCTCTGTGGTCTAGTTGACTAGTCATGTGCCGGCAGACCCTAGGCTGAGGAATAGACATTCTTCTGCCGCCTAGGTGACACCGGCACTGGAACTCTGTTCCTCTCTTGTTTAGGGGTAGCAGCGAGAGTGCTTCCGGCCCCTTTACTGTATTAGCCGACCCTAGGCTGGAAAATAGAATTTTCCTGCCATCTGGGATGGCTTCAATACTGGAACAGAGTTTCTTTATGGTGTGGTAGGGCCGGCAATCCTACCGGCTCCTTCCATACCTAATAGAACCCTCGCCCCTCCCCACTCTGTCCCTTAGTGATGGCCTAACCATCACAATCTTTTGGCCGTCGTCCTACAATCGCGCCGAATGCCGGCAGGTTGTGGGGCCGGCTCAGGCTTCTGTCGGTAGTGACATAGTCACTCAGCTCTTCCTTATGGAGAAATATGCTCCTGGATAGCTGAGCCGGCTGGGCCGACTGTCGGCGGAAGATCCCTTTTGCTGTAGAGTTTTCTTCAGTCCTCTCTTGGACTGCCATTCACAAGTCTGTGGCCGGCAGAGACCGGCAATAGCTGCGGATGGGTGGAAGCCTGAATAAACTTTCTCCCCTTCCATTTGAACCCTCATTCTGGAAGAAGGCAGTAAGACAGAGCTCTTACACTATCCTTCACTCCATGCTTTCTCTCTCTCTATTGGCTAGTGCCGCCGGATTCTACCCTAACGTCAGCTGCCAGCACTACCCTAGCCAGCAAAGAACTGGTTAGACTTGTGCCCCGGCAGCCCAAGAGTCACCAGCACAACTGAATTGGCAGGCAAAGAGCCGGCCGAATTCAGATCGCATACATTGACTGGCAGGTCACCGGCTGGCCTAGTAGGCCGACAGCCGGCGGGCTGCCAGCGGCCGGGGTGTCTGCCGACTGCCGTCTAAATAACCAGATCGCCAGCTGGACTAGTGGGCCGATAGCCGGCAGACTTCCGGCGGCCGGTCACTATCACAGTCGGCAATACGCCGACTGAACTGTACCCTGGTGCTAGCCTTGCCGGCAACATGACGGCTAGAACTACAGTATATGACTATACAGTAGCCAATATATTTGCAATATAGATCATACTGCAAACAGAAAACTACAGTATATATTATACGGTAGCCTAAATTTTTCAACATGCTCTGTGTAGCCATGCGTAGCCTATTGTTGAAACCATACATTATAAAAAAAGGAAGTTCTTTCTATAGACTGATAAAAGTTTAGTGATAATGACCCTCAATCTTAAACCTTCTGGGAGTTAGAATTATGCTACACTTCCAATGGGCTTTCTAAAATAGAATGCCCCTCGGTTTTAATTTTGAGGGAGGTCACAGCAATTGGCTGGCTGGAAACCCACGTATGTGTCTTTCCTATCTCATTTCTAGCTTATCTATCCTAAGCTATATGAAAATAAAAAATATTAATTATAATATTAATATAGTTTGTCCAGTCAGACGATCCACCGTATACTCATTTTATTTCCCTCTCTTTACAGAAGGACCACCCTAAGTGTCGCAGTGTCTTCTGCAACGTGAGGAGCAAGAGCTTCTGTGCCCACGAGGTGTGCAGGGCGCACGCACTCTGTTCCATCACCAAGGGACCTCTGAAATATTGGGACCCCCTGGTATGTAATGTTTGCAAAGCCTTTGTTACTGAGGCGTTTGATGACCCCGGGTCAGCGGAGTCAAGTGATGCAGCAAGAGAAAAGCTGCGTAGATGAGTCCGTGGCTTCCAAAAGAATGCCACGGGGCCTTACCTTCCGAACGAAAGGATGCGGGCCTATCATTTCTTTAAAGCATCTAAGGATGCTGCAATACCACAGCCTCATCCAGAGATCCCTTGCGTCCAGTTATCCGTGGAGTCAGATGTCTCAGATGCGATGAAGGACATCCAGCTAGATGACAGGATGTCAGAGGTGTCAGAACACACCGAGAAGGACCTTCTTGCAGGAGGTCAAGAAGAGGAGTCTATTTTGGCTCCTGATACCGAGGAGGAAGAAGTCGAGTCGGCTTCTGTTTCGTTGGTTCTTGCCCCAGAACCAGTAACCTCAACATCTGATCCTCCACCAGATGACATAAGGAAGACTCTGTCTTCCATCATGTCAATGATGGAGAAGATGCAGAAGCAAAATGCAGAAAAGGAAGCTGCATTGAGGCTGGAAATACGCCAACTTGCAGCACCCCGTGAGTCTCATAGGAGGCTCAACGTGAAGGAACTTCCTTCATGTTCGGAAGATTTATATATCCGAAAAGCTAGGATCAGTCCCCATCGAGGATGTGGAGTTTTGGCCCAGCTTTGAGTCTTATCCAGACTGCTTTGTACGTCTGAAGACAGAACCAGCGACGATGGAAGAGAGCCAAAAGAGTTCATAGTTTTTGATCATTCTAAAGCCCAAGCTTTGTTGGCTAGTACCCTGAAGGAGAGGGGCTTCACTAATTCAAAGGTGCTAGCCCTAAGTAAGAAACACCCTTCCTTTCTTGCTGCAACTACTTGGGCCTTCCCCTTCATGGAAAAAGGGTACAAGGTCATATTAAAGGCAATAGAAGCTGGGAAACCTTGCCCTACACTCGAGGAGTGTAGACCCTTATCCTTAGCCGAAAAAGCCGAACAGCAGAGAAGTTCACAAAAACGATACAAAGACGATACACAATACAGGTGATGGAGGCAGACTTGTAGCAGTGGGTAGCAGTAATGAGATGCCAGTGACTACCGATCCAGCTCAGACCCTGTATATATACAGGCCAGAAGCAGTCACGGCGTATCCTGATTGGCTTACGTTGAGGTGGGAGCAAGCAATCCCACTTGCGACTGCTAATTAGAAGACGTGACAAGTGCTCAAGTAATTAACAAACACCCTGCTTGTTGTACAGGGAAGGCAGGCAGGGGGAAGGAGGATGGTGGCCGTGACACCCCCCCCACCGAAGACCTCCGAAGTGGGACATGAAGGAGGTTAACCTGTTGGAGCACGAGATAAGGTGTCCGCAATGATGTTGTCTGATCCCTTGATGTGGTGAATTTCGAGATGGCATTCTTGAAGAGTAAGTGCCCAGCGAAGAATCTTCTGATTGGTTAGTTTGGATTTCTGGATGAAGGCTAACGGGTTGTGGTCGGTGAATATTTTGATTGGACATGAAGCAGACTGTAGGTAGCATTTGAACTTGTTAATGGCCAGAATCAGTGACAAGGCTACCTTCTCGATGGTTGAGTAACCCTCCTGGTGACTCTTCAATTTGGCAGAGAAGAAAGCCACAGGGTGCAGAATGGTGGAGGACAGATCTGGTTGCAACAGCACTGCCCCAACTCCAATTCCACTCGCGTCAAGCAGCAGGTGGAAGGGCCGCTGATAATCAGGTACCTTAAGTACTGGTTCAGAAGCCAAGAAGTTCTTGATGTGGGTAAAAGACGTCTGGCACGCTGGAGTCCACTTGAAAGGCTGAGCAGGGCTAGTCAGAGTGGTGAGTGGTGTAGCCACAGTCGAGAAGTTGCTGCAGAATCGACGGTAATACCCCGCCATCCCGAGGAACCTCATCACCTCCTTTCGTGTCGTGGGTGTAGGGAAGGAAAGGATCGCCTCCACGTTGGCTTCTTTTGGGCGCACAGTACCGCTTCCCACTACATGACCCAAGTAGGTCACGGTGCCACGACCAAACACTGACTTCTGGAGGTTAATGACGAGTCCTGCGTCCTCCAACCGTTGGAACAGTCCTCTCAAACGTACCACTTGCTCGTTCCAGTTGGTCGCCACCACCACCACATCGTCCAAGTAGGCATGAACTCCTGGCAGGTCTCGGATGACGGAGTTAATGAGTCTCTGGAATGTGGCAGGAGCATTAGTAAATCCAAAAGCCATTACCTAATATTCATAGAGCCCAAACGGGGTAATAAAGGCAGAAAGGGCCTGGGCTCTTTGGGTTAACTGCACCTGATAATAACCTTTCAGTAAGTCTATTGTAGAAATGAAAAAGGCATTTCCTACTGTATCTAGCAGTGTTTCAATGAGTGGCAATGGGTAGGCATCCCGAACAGTGACATTGTTTAATTTACGGAAATCTGTACACATCCGGTAAGTTTGATTAGGTTTAGGAACCAAGATACAGGGTGAAGCCCAGGGAGACTGACTAGGTACGGCTAGATTATGATCAAGAAGATACTGTACTTCTTGTTTGAGGATTTCAGTCTTGAGAGGGTTAAGGTGATAAGGACGTTGTCTAATGAGAGGTTGGTTTGGATCTTTTAATTGAATGTCATGTTTAAGAATATTACAAGAGCCTGGATGTTCTGAGGTAATAGTTGGAAATTGTTTTAGCAAGTTAATTATCTGCTGTTTTTGACAAGGGTTAAGCCCACAAAAACACTCATCAGACTGAAGCAATAGTTCTTGATTCGATGAGGCACTGGTAGGTAAGGGAAAGTCAATGGATTGGGTGCCTTCGTTTTCCTTGGACAAAGTCACTGCCACAGGAGCTACATCATCATTAATGGTTACAAGAGTCACTGGCAAACTGCTGGTACCCTCCTCTGGTGGTCTGGAAAGGTAGGACTTTATCAGATTAATATGTACCAACTGTTGTTTCTTACGTCGGTCTGGGGTTTCAAGAACATAGTTAAGGGGTCCCAGCCTTTGTTTAATTTTATATGGCCCTAAAAACCTCTTTTGCATTGGGCTCCCTGTTATAGGTAGAAAAGCCAAAACGAAGTCCCCTGGATTATATGTTCTACTTTTCGTTTTCTTGTCATACTGTGCTTTATATCTGCCTTGGAGCCGGGACAAGTGGGACTTAGAAAACCTACGTACTTCCTGTAATTTACTTTGTAGATTTTTAGCATATGCATTTACATTAGTGTGACTGTCTGACTGGGGCATGAACCACTGATCTTTCAATATATTTAAGGGTCCCCTTATGGGTCGCCCATATAACAACTCAAATGGTGAGAAACCCATAGATTCATGATTGGCTTCCCGAATAGAAAAAAGTAACCAATCTAAGTTAGTGTCCCAACTTGCTCCAGTCTCCAGGCAGTATTTTTGCAGCATGGATTTTAGGGTCTGGTGGTACCTTTCCAGACACCCCTGCGATTGTGGATGGTAAGCTGAGGAGACAACATGTTTGATTCCCAGTTCAGTAAGGACCTGTTGAAAGAGAGCACTTGTAAAGTTAGTACCTTGATCGGATTGGATCTGACAGGGGATTCCTTTAGAGGTGAACATAGATAACAAAGGTGCAATTACAGATTTGGCAGTGATGGATTTAAGGGGGAATGCCTCAGGATAACGGGTGGTCACATCGACTACAGTTAAAAGATATTCGTTTCCTTTCTTTGTCCTAGGTAGGGGTCCGACACAATCAATGATTATTTTATTGAAAGGCTCTTCTTTGATAGAAATTGTCTTGAGGGGAGCCTTGGGAATGTTTTGATTAGGCTTACCCGCTACCTGGCAAATGTGACAGGTCCGCACGAAACTGGAAATGTCCTTTCGCATCCCCGGCCAGTAAAAATGTTCCAATACTTTGAGATAAGTCTTCCTGATACCTAGATGTCCTGCAAAACCATCATGAGCTAATTTGATGACACTATTCCGAACCGATGTAGGAAGGACTAGCTGATGGGTTTCTGACCAGGACTGCAACTTATTGTGGGTAGGTGGTCTGTATGCTCTCATTAAAACTCCATCTTCAAAATAAAAGCATGGCGTGGTGTCTATATCTGTTTTGTCAGTAGCTGTGTGAAGTACATGAGAAAGAGTGTGATCCTGCTGCTGTACCTGAATGAGTTCTTCTTTGTTCATGGCCCTGTTTATCAGATCATCCTTCCCAAAGGATGGAGGAGTAGTAGGTAAAGATGGAGTTAAGGATGAAGAATTAGCGGAGGGAGAAGTTAAGACCTTACTTTGAGACCGGGTGACAGCACAGGCAGGGAAAAGGTGAGGAAGTCTTTCATCCAGATCATGTGTAGGACTAACAGGTAAAGGTTGGTCTACTGTCTTCACTGGAGGAACTGTTAGGGTACCTGCGAGATCATTACCTAGTAGAAACTGAATTCCGAGTACAGGCAAGGAGTCTTGACGTATGGCTACTTTAACAGGGGAGAATAGAAGGTCACATTCAAGATAAATTTCTGCTAGGGGATAAGATGTTTGACAAATTAGATCAGACAGTAAAACTTCTTCACCGTTGTAAGAATCAGAAATGTTCGGAATGACATTGGATAATAGAATGGACTGAGATGCACCTGTGTCTCTAAGTATAGTAATAGGGTACTTATGATCACCCTTACGTATCGACACAAATCCTTGAGAGATAAAAGGGTCAAAGAGAGAGAGATTAGGACCAGGCACATTTGAGGCTGCTATTGGCTTAGAAGTAGTGACTGTGTGTTTGGTGTTAGAACTTTTGGACACATTACACCCAGGATGACGACACTCTTGGATCATATGCCCGGGTTTCTTACAATAATTACAGGTTACTGGCTGGGGAGCAGGACGTGAACTGTTGCCTCCTAAACCTCGCCCCACTCCTGCAAGGTGTTCACCAGAGGGGGGTCTCACACTGGGGCTTTGCCTACGAGCTCCACTCCCCCACATGTCTATTATCAACGCCTGAGCATCCACTAACTCTGCTGCTCGGATCAGCTCCTTCTCACCCCTTTCCTCCACATATCTCACCAAGTGGAAGGGAAGCTTATTCTTCCACTCCTCCAAGACAACAGCATTAACTAGTTCTGAAAATGTTGTTACATTAATAGTCTCAAGCCACTTTTTACACTGTCTTAATTTATCAGTGGCAAATTCAACATAAGTTTGGGTATGGGACTTGGTTAAGGATCTGAATTTCAGTCGGTAGCCGTCAGGAGTAAGAGCATAGGCATACAAGACCTGTTTTTTAACAAAATCATAATCCTCAGGCCTATCTAAACCGTTATATACCCGAAGAGCCTTTCCTGTTAATTTTGGAGTTAGGATGGTAAGCCATTCATCCTTTGGCCATTCTTGTTTGTTAGCAATAATTTCGAAAGTTTTAAAGTACCCATCAACATCCTCTTCAGAAAAGCCAGGAAGGAGGGAGGACATGTTACCTACATTTAATTTTAACTGTTTTTCCTGTATTTCTAGTACCTTTTCTTTGCTTTTTTCTGTTATGTCCACCTCTTTAGATTTTGACTCTAACTCTCTTTCTAGCTTCTCCCTTTCTAATGCAAGCCTTTCTCTTTCTAGTTTGAATTGTTCTCTTTGAATTTCGATTTCTCTTTCGTTTTCTACTTCTAATCTGAGTTTTTCTCTTTCTTTTTCGCTTTCTAACAGTTCTCTTTGCATTTATAATTGATAGTCTAATTTTAATTTTTCCAGTTCTAAGGGATTGACTTCAGTAAATTACTGATAAGGCCTAGCAGGGGACAGAACGGGAGGCGAGCGGTAACCCGCTGGTTCAACCTGAGCGTCAGGTAACACCGAACTCGCCGGGGTTAAAGTATCTATGGCGACTGCCGCCAGTACCCCTTGGCTGACTAACTCTTCAACCACCACATTCTTAATCATTGTCTTATTTAGCTTATAGTGAATTTCAATGCCATAATGATGGGCAATTTGCTTCCATTCGTCTTTTCTGAGAGGTCCTGCTAACTTATCCGAAGATGGATTAGCAACAAAGTCATCTAGGTTAAACGACATGGTTAATTATTAATAGTAAACAATGAAAAGAATACAGGGAAAGAATCAAATGAAATTATTGAACTAGCTGTAACTAGCACTCGATAGACAAGGACGGCCGGGTTGTAAAACAGTAACAGCCCTTCGATAACTAGACAGACCCTCATTAATGTCTCGTTATACCCTTAGTCCTATGCCCAAGATTATTGTTCGTGTGAGACTGAGACAAACACAAGTTTGTATAAACGATACTTGAAAAAGATACTTGATAAGGATTCATAGATGGAGTGTTCGCGTCTGAGTCACCGACAATCACATACCACGTAAAGATACTTGAATAAGATTTTTAATGATACTGGAGAAACATGAGAGGCTTGGGGAAAAAATTGGACACTCCGATACTTGGAACGATAAATGATACTTGATATAAAGATACACAAACAATAATGATCCGTACACACGGAATGGAGGAGCGAAAGTAAGCACTTATTAGCTAACCCTAATGCTGATAAAGTTTACTAGTGAGGGCTATGAACACTTTAAACTGAGTAAACTCTATGACTGCTACTTACTGCACTTGATCTAACATGTGTGGTGTGGCGGTACAAAGTGCAATACCAAACGAGTTTTACCGTAAGAATTTAAACAACACATACCAACACTCGTCTTGGTTTACAATAAAAAAAACACTTCACTTATCAGATACAAGAAACACATTAAAGCACTGAACAAAATCAAAGCACTGTCACTGTAAAAGAAAGTGATTAATGATTACCAGGACACAAGGGAGTAACAAATAACTGACAACGATCACCAACTTAGCAATTACATCCTGGCAAGGTCGCCACTTGTCACAACTTGGGTGTTGGAATGTGAAAATAAAAAAGTTAAATATAATTGCATACCGAATACCCAAGGTATAACAAAATTAAAAGTGAAGATAAGCAAGGGAAACGCATGTAACTGTGGTATGCTGGGAATGGGAAGCTGAAATGATATTTCAGTAACATAACCTTAATTTAATTCAGTGCACAGTAAACATATACATATAAAGTAAACATAATACACACAAAATATTACACACAAAATATTACACACAAATAAAGATAATATAACTGTCCTAACACTGGACAACACACTGGTGAGATAAGGGGATTACGAGGTACAGGTTACAAAATACTTAGCCGAAAAAGCCGAACAGCAGAGAAGTTCACAAAAACGATACAAAGACGATACACAATACAGGTGAGGGAGGCAGACTTGTAGCAGTGGGTAGCAGTAATGAGATGCCAGTGACTACCGATCCAGCTCAGACCCTGTATATATACAGGCCAAAAGCAGTCACGGCGTATCCTGATTGGCTTACGTTGAGGTGGGAGCAAGCAATCCCACTTGCGACTGCTAATTAGAAGACGTGACAAGTGCTCAAGTAATTAACAAACACCCTGCTTGTTGTACAGGGAAGGCATGCGGGGGGAAGGAGGATGGTGGCCGTGACAGTATACATATATATATATATATATATATATATATATATATATATATATATATATATATATATATATATATATATGTATTATATATATATATATATATATATACATATATATATATATATATATATATATATATATATATATATATATATATACATACATACATGTATGTATACATATGTGTATATATATATATATATATATATATATATATATATATATTACAACTACTAGTCAAATGGTTGCAATTGGGAAAAATAGACCAATGAGGAAAGGAAGTAAGAAGATAGATATACTGCATAAAAAATAAGGAATGAAAATGTAAAATATCCTAAGATCAGTGACAACACTAAAATAGATTTCCTCTATATAAACTATGAATAGATAGTTGTGTCAGCCTGTTAAACATGAAAACTTCTGAAGTTTCACTTATCCAACTCCCTGATTAGGAAGAGCATTCCACTATTTGGTAACAACTGGAATAAAACTTTTCAACTACTGTGTAGTATAGATTCTTATGATGGAGAAAGAATGACTGCTGGGATTAACTGCATGCCTAGTACTACGTACATGATGGTACATCCTCTTTTAGTTAGTCATTTATGTATGTTGCATAAGATTTTTCATAATTCTGACCATATTTTCCATTGAAACCTTCCCAGACTGTACCAGCCTTTATGTAACACTAGGTATGTAGTTAAATTCAACAGTCGAACCTTTATCATCGTAAGGCTCAATACTACACAGAATTCACGAAGTTTTATTCCAGCTCTGAATACATTGTGGAACGATACTTCTAATCTGGCTTGGATTCGGGGGAACTTCAGAAGTTCAAACTTTTTGTACCTTATATTTTTGGAACAAGTTAACATAAGTGTTATTCTATAGCTTATATATGACTGATTTATCTTAACGTTGTTAGTGACCTTAACATATTTTTTAATCATTACATATGAATAATACATTTAATATTTCCTTATTTCTTTTCCTCATCAGGCTGTTCTCCCCATTGGAGCCCTTAAGATTGTAGCAATCTAGCTTTCTAACTAGGGCTATAGCTTAGCTAATAATAATAATAATAATAATAATAATAATAATAATAATAATAATATTTTTATTATTATTATTATTATTATTATTATTATTATTATTATTATTATTAGCCAAGCTGCAACCCTAGTTGGAAAAACAATATGTTATAAGCCCAAGGCCTCCAACGGGGAAAAATAGCCCAGTGAGGAACGGAAATAAGGAAATAAATAAATGAGGAGAACAAATTAACAATAAATCATTCTGAAAACAGTAACAACGTCAAAATATATATGTCATATATAAGCTATAAAAAGACTTATGTCAGCCTGTTCAACATAATAATATTTGCTGCAACTTTAAACTTTTGAAGTTCTACTGATTCAACTACCCGATTAGGAAGATCATTCCATAAATTGGTCACCGCTTGAATAAAACTTCTAGAATACTGTGTAGTATTGAGCTTCATTATGGAGAAGGCCTGGCTATTAGAATTAACGAACCAGATGGAATTGTCAAAGGAGATCTGAACGTAAAGGATGGTCAGAATTTTTAAAAATCTTAGGCAACATACAAAATGAACTAATTGAACGACGGTGCCAAAGATTAATATTTAGATCAGGAAAAAGAAATTTAATAGACCGTAAGTTTCCGTCCAACAAATTAAGATGAAAATCAGCAGCTGAAGACCAGACAGGAGAACAATACTGAAAACAAGGTAGAATGAAAGAATTAAAACACTTCTTCAGAATAGATTGATCACTGAAAATCTTGATAGACTTTTTCAATAAGCCATTTTTTTGTGCAATTGAAGAAGACAGACCTAAAGTGTTTCTCAAAAGTAAATTTGCTGTCGAGAATCACGCCTAAAATTTTAAACGAATCATAAAAAGTTAAAGAAACATTATCAATACTGAGATCTGGATGTCAAGGAGCCACTGTCCGTGACCTACTTACAATCATACTTTGAGTTTTGTTAGAATACAACTTCATACCCCATAATTTGCACCATGCACTAATTTTAGTTAGATCTCTATTAAGGGATTGAGCAACTCCAGATCTACATTCAGGGGATGGAATTGACGCAGAGGGAGTAATATCATCTGCATATGCAACAAGCTTTTTTTCTAGGCTAAACCACATGTCATGAGTATATAGTATGAAAAGTAATGGGCCGAGGACACTACCCTGTGGAAAACCAAATATCACATTTCTATACTCACTATGGTGCCCATCAACAACAACTCTTTGAGATCTACAGTATTACTTAGAAAATCAATAATAATACTAAGAAACGACCCACCCACTCCCAACTGCTTGAGTTTGAAAACAAGAGCCTCATGATTAACACGGTCAAAGGCAGCACTAAAATCAAGGCCAATCATACGAACTTTCTGACCACAATCAAGGGATTTCTGTACAGCATTGGAGATTGTAAGAAGGGCATCAAATGTTCTAAGGCCTATACAGAAATCAAATTGCACACTAGGGAATAGATGATTACCTTCAGCAAACATATTATGATGCTTTGCTAGGAGACATTCAAAAACTTTAGATAATATGGGAGTTATGAAAATTAGGCAGTATCAGTTGGACGTGAGCTACCACAAACACATTTACATAGAGGAGTAAAGAGTGCTAAAGAGTGCAGATTTAAGGGTAGACCACCATTTATGTTCTTGAGTTGTACCAGAAGAGTTTTCTTTTATGGTTAAATTGTATAAATTTTCAGTTGAAGCATTAACTCTCTGAGCAAAGCCTCTAAGCAGAGTATAGTTATTCCAGGTAAAATCTGATCTGTTACCCTTCCTAAGATGATAGGCCTCCTGCTTCTCCAAATAAGCACGCCTACAATCATCACTGAACCACGGTTTGTCCTTCACTCAGTACCTTAGCACACGAGATGGGATACACCTACCAATTATGTTGACTAGATTCTCATTCAAAGGGACAAAGTATCAACAATACTAAATAAATGTGACCAATTCAAGCACAAAAGATCATGCAAAATACCAAGCTTGAGATTTCATATAAATTTTACAAGAGTATGATAAATCAGGGACAGGTTGCTCAGTCTTCATTACTAATGAAATCAAGGCATGATTCAATGTCCCGACTGAAGAATCAACCTTACATGTTATAACACTAGGGAAGCCAATGTATACGAGGACCAAGCAATTAGCAGACCTGTGAGTAGCTTCACTTATGATTTGCTCACAGCCTGATTCATAGGCGAAGTCTAAAGCTCTTAAGCCATGGCAATCGGTAGGAGAGATAGAACTTCACCACTCCCTATGGTGAGCATTGAAATCACCAACAAAGACAAAAGAAAATTTTCTATCATCTTCTTGTATCTTAACCATAATGGTAAGAACACAATCGAAGATAGAATCATCCATGTCTGAATTCCGGTAGATCGAACACAAAAAAAAAATTTTATGCCTGCCACAAACTTTCATTACCTGAATCTCATGACATCCACATTCATAGCAGGACTTAAGAGAAGTAGGGTACTCAGTTCTAATATACATCGCAATTCCCCTGGCCATAGGGATGGCATCACGTTTCAACATTATTGGTTTCTTAAAACCAGTTATAAAGAGCTCAGATGAGTGCCTCATGTTAGATACCAAAATTTCTGAGCACAAAAGAATATACTGTCTTAAAGCAACTGTAAGGTCTTGAATATTTGCATGAAGACCACGAATATTGCAATACAGTAGACGACATTGACGAAATCTAGGACGTACTGGTCCCGAATTTTGCACAGTGTCTCCAGACAGCATAAGAATAAATGGTAGTAAAAAAGAGACATCATACTTAAAAACTAGATTAACAAGAATTATAATAAAAACAATATGTACAGAAATATAAATAAAGGGATTAATCAAACCCATAGACTATAGAAAAAAAGGCGGAAAAACTGGTCAACATGGAGGAGCCGATACACCGTGCAAGACTAAATAAACTCCAGGATAGCCACTTCAACTGAAGGGATGACAGTGAGGATGGTTTTGAGAAGAAAAAGAATCAGATAAGGAAAAGACAACCTCTTGATAAACCACCAGGCATCCATGTCCCTTCTATTAAGTGTGCTGAGTGTAACCTCAGGCAAGAGAATTCTAACCCAAGACAGTTGAAGATCATGGTACAGAAGCTATGGCACTACCCAAGACTAGAAAACAACGGTTTAATTTTGGAGTGTTGCTCACCTAGAAGAGCTGTTATCATAGCTAAAGAATATCTTCTACCCTTACCAAAAGGAAAGTACACTGAACAAATACAGTACATTAGTTAACCCCTTGAGTGAAGAAGTGTTTGGTAATCTCATTGTTGTCAGGTGTATGAGGAAAGACGAGAATCTGTAAGGAATAGGCCAGACTATTCGGTGTATGTGTAAGCAAAGAAAAAATAAGCAGTAACCAGAGAGAGGGATCCAATACAATACTGTCTGGCCAGTCAAGGGATCCAATAATTCTCTAGTAGTAGTATCTCAACGGGCGGGTGGTGTTGGTGTACTACATATTATAATAATAATAATAATAATAATAATAATGATAATAATAATAATAATAATAATAATAATGTGGTAATATCCTTTGATTCGTCGTTTTTAGGAATTAGTGATATTTCTAGTTTTCAAGATCAACTGATCTGTTATGAGACCTAATCTCAAAAATTATCGGGAGTATTTCTAAAACTTCCAAAATGATAATTTCGGGTAAATGAGTTATGGATCCCCCCAAAACAAAAAAATACTTTATACAGAATATTTGCAGTAGGTCTATCAGCAATCATTATCTTTGTAAGATCTACGGCTCGCATAATATTTATGTCTCTCTTGGGTAAAAAAACGTTAACTGTTTTCACACTACTCTCTGTAATTACTTAGGAACTTTTAGAATTCTCTTTACATGGTTACTTTCTGGCGTTTTATTTAGACACATAATTAGATGTTAAATACAGTATAGGAGATGTATGCATTATTTTATCATTTGCCATCGGAGCGTAGAAGGCCTATCACCATTTTTTCTTTATTCGCTCAGTGTGTTATGCTTAATCGTCTCAACAAGATGTATATCATATTCTTTGCTGATTGTTAGGTTGTTTGAATTCAAACAACCTATTTTCGATTTTTTAACTGCCCTCTTTTCTTTGTTAAGGCGGGAGACTTGTTTACTTTTGACACGTTGTGACTCTTGTGAGTGACAAGAGTCAGTCAGGTTTGGGAAGCCAGATGGACAGGTTCTCGTCATGCAGTCGAGAACGAGCAGCAGCAACAGTGTTGAAGTATCACCTAGTTGATGGTGATTGGTGATTATCATGATAAAGCAGGTGTGGGTCACTTGTCAACCCAGCTCCCGAGGTCGAGATGGTGACCAAACCATGGTTACCAGTTTTTAAGAGATATTCTTCGGTGGCAGCGAAGTGCCTGTCGCATCGACACTGTCGTGGTCGTTCCTGTAGTGTTCGATGGTCGTCCTCAAGGATCATGGATTGTGTTTGTGGATATTTGATATGTTGGAAGAGCAGTGTATGGCTCTTCAGTAATTATGGTTTATATCGTGTTGAGCAAGTATTAGCTCGTGTTGTTTAGTGTGGAGCAAGTGTATGGGCTCGTCTTTATTATTTTATTAATAATGAGAATATTCTCTTATTGATGTCATTGCTGCTACTTACTGTTTTTTTTTTTTATTGTTAATTGTATCATTTACTTTAAATTTAAGGAATGTCTTTGCAATTGTAATGTTAATCTAAATTTATGCTATGATCATTTAAGTCTCTTTTCTTCCCATTACCTGTGCTCATTGTAATTATTGTATATAATTTATTTTTGTATAATAATCTAGGTTAAGGTACTCAGGTATTTTCTGTTTTACCCACCCCTTTGGTCGTTGCAGTCCATCGGTTCATTCCAGTCCCAATTCTTTTAGCATTTTAAAAGTACCTGATGAACTATTAAGACGGTTCATAACACTGATGAAAATTCCTGATCTTAAATTGGTTTCACCTGAAAAGCAGTCAAATCTGTATTAACATTACTAAGTAACTCTTTGGATTTTATTGGTTACAGAAGCTTCTTTTTCATAACTGTCATTTGTGGTTAAAAGTTCATAATACATGATAAGTTCTATTACATCCATTTGAAAGAAAAATATTTTGTTTTGTTACTGTACAAGAGAACAAAAAATAGGAAAACATTTGCAAATATTCAAACATTGTCTGTTCTGATTCTCCATCCTAAGGGATTACCAAAGGTATGAAAAATCATCTTTTTCTGATAATAATAAACTGAGGATTTATAAATATAATAATTCTAGAATTTGAATTCTATATAGTATATTTCCCCAAGCTAGCGCATTTTATTACTCCCTAGAATGAAAGTTATAAATATTTTTTTTGTATCTTTATATTTGGGTTATAAGTATTAAGGGATTATATTAATGGATGTAACTGATATCATTTAATGTTCCTCTGTGCTTAAAAGCAAAAACTCCCTTCCTCCAACTTTTTGAATTTAAGGTGCTTGAGCAAATATCTTTCTGAGGATTGTTGCTATATAGATATGTCATTGTGACTAGTCTTTACAAGCTTATTCAGTTCACCTACAAGACTTTATTTTTGCTATGAATGATCATCAGCTATTGATTGATTATCGGTTTTCCTTTCATAAAAATGTTAAATTATGGTCTCTTATATTCCAAATAATGTTTATTGAATTGTTTTGTATCACCAGTGACTATAATAGTGATTTTTCTTTATAATATTTTTCATAATATATTTGATTACATCAATGATTCATTACCCTAAAGTTGTACGGAGGTGAAGTCATTCAAAATAATGTGAAATCAATAAGTCTTAAATTTTTTATTTTCGATATAAATTTGAACAAATCACTTGCATGAAATTCACGTAACTTGGGTCCATGAAAAATAGTTTTATTTAAGAAACAATAAATTGGAAGTTAATTTAATTTCACTGTAACTTTTCTATAGTAATCTGTATTTATTCATCGCTAAAATAATACAAGCACGTGAACCGGATATATCAAAATCATAGTTATTAGTCTTGCAATATTCGAAGAAGGATAAACATAAATATTAGACGGAAGAGCGTAAACAGAACTATGTGGAATGATACTAACCGACGTAAGCACTAAAAATAACAATTCACCTCTAAATGAAAACCTTTAAAATTCAAAAGTTAAAAAAACGATTGAACTGTGACCCTTTGGTGGTTTAAACAAAATTCAAATATTCCAAACAGAAACAAACAGATGGGTAAAAAACTCATGCATTGAAATGAATATAAAGTACGGAAAATGATGTTCCTCCATTAACACACAGGCAAAATCCATCTGATCCTCGTGAACAACGGATTGTGTGATGGAACGGAAAAAAATCCATATATTTCTTTTTTCACCTTAATCTCCGTAATACTACGATGCACCAGCCGTATCTATAAATCCACTATGTAAACAATTACTTGTCGTAATTTTAGCATAACGTCGGTTGTCAAAGACAGCAAGTAAATGTAATACTGAATAAAACCAATAACAAAAATCATAAAAATAACAATTATCAATTCGATGCATTATTTTTGATAAACAAGTTTTGCCTGTATTTTGCGAATACTGGCTTCATTTAACATTACCGTAGAATCTTTGGAAACAAATATACTAAATAAATTTTATCACGCAGACTAATCTTTATCTCAATCTATTCAGAATTGCCCTATAACCTACTTAACGGAGCAATCGATTTAAAGGTAATTTCCTCATGAAAAAAAAAAAAAAACTTTGCTAGAAAGCACCGGGAAAGTGACTACAAATATTTCTATGCATAAATTTGTATATGTAAATACATATATTGTCGCATATTGGTTTTGAGAATCTAAATAACATAGTGCCCATAATCATATATAAAAAATG
>NC_090731.1:56724479-56744479 GCF_036898095.1 Palaemon carinicauda
TCTCAATATCCATTATCTATAGTCATTTTTCCAAGAGATGATATATTTTCTGGGTCGGGTTTGAAAAATCAATATCATCCTTGGAAGTTTTATTTATAATATATCAATCAACGTCAAACAATACATAATCAACATTGCTTAACATTACTGGGTTCTCAAATTTTAAATAAAACACGAACACGAAAAATATATGACAAGTGGACGTATCTCTCTCTCTCTCTCTCTCTCTCTCTCTTTCTCTCTCTCTCTCTCTCTCTCTCTTGGTTAGAAATGTGCCAAAGAGGCAACAGCAAAGTTGAACAATTCATCATATAAAACAATGTTAAAAATGTTAATAATTCAGAACTTTGTTTTCTAATACAGTAGTCTTTCTCTCCCTAAACAGTTATATCTATATTGACCTCGAAATATCAATAATCACACATAAAAAAAGAAAATTAAGTTAAACTTCTTTAACATTATGAATAGCATCTACGGCACACACGTTTGCATCGCTATTTTCTGACAAGGCCAAAGGCGAGTAGCCTGGAAAAGTAATATTATTTTCTTTTACAGATAAATCGTATGAACTTGAATTTTCTCATAACGAATTGATTGAAATATTGTCTTTGCATTTTAAAGTGAAAAACTGGTTCGTGAGTTTCAAACAATATGTCTTCAATTGATTTAGTTTTAAATACTGAATGAAAACAGTATCAACAACAACAAAAATCCATTGAATATAGGGGCTGGGGACTAACCTTTTATCACAAGAGAGAGAGAGAGAGAGAGAGAGAGAGAGAGAGAGAGAGAGAGAGAGAGAGAGAGAGTGAGTCCAAAATAAGCTTTCAGCCGTGAGGGATTGCAGCGGACTGTCGAATAGATAAAAGGTCACGTGGTTTTTATTCATGATCCCTTTTTCAATTTACTTTTTTTAATACATGAGTAGCTTTCTCGTGTGTTATTCAAATTAATAATCATATTATCGATATAGGATTGATGTGTCTCAACACAAACACTTTTTAACATATTTAAATTGATGATAACATTAAAATGAGCTTGGTTACTAATAAACGATATCAAAAAGATAGTATTTATTAATTTGGCCAGATATATATTTTCTACAGATCAAACAAAATATTTTCTCTTTTGATAAAAGAATTTTTTTTTAAACAGTTGTTTATTCTAAAAGAATATGAGACATTTAGAGGACTCAGAAATGGTATGGAATCTCTATCATCCCTTACAGAAAGTCTATTTAAAACGTCATAATTATCACTTTCTGAAGATAATTCACAACTTATGCAAGGACGATAAATATCGTTTGGATATGGAACCAGTATAAAATGCAACAGGCAATACAATTCTTAATTTTTTTTTTTTAATATAAAAAATTTAATGCAACGCGATTATAACAGGGCGGATTCTAAATTCTACTGCAGATTTTTTAGTTTTTATTACAGGAATTGAGTTTCTGTATGTGAATACCAATAGTGACACGATCCTAACATAAAAAAAAAATATATATATATATATATTGAAACTGTTATCCGGAAGTTATTACGTCTGAAGCCATAATGATAACCATATCGCGGTATTGATAAATATATCCTAATTATACATAATTTTATGTGCCTAAGTGTTTGTCTTTTTTATCTACATAATTGAACAGGGAATTCAATTTAGGATTTTTCGCGTGTAATTAATAGTTGATCTTATATGGTATGGATTTTGAAAAATCTTAGATGAAATCAGATTTGAGAATACATTGCATTTATAATAGAACTCTGAGTTAAATTAATTCAATATCAATAGGAATATGATCATTATTTCTTAGGGCAACTATATCTTCTATAATGGTATAGTGATAAACCACACACACATACACGCACACACTCACGCACACACACGCAGACACACACACACACACACATATATATATATATATATATATATATATATATATATATATATATATATATATATACATATACATATACATATACATATACATATATATACACACACACACACACATATATATATATATATATATATATATATATATATATATATATATATATATATATATATCTTAGTTGTATTCCTTTTATAACGTTTCAACTAAATATCTAAACTTTCCGAAAACAAAGACAAATTTTCATGGCGAATAGGAAAAAAATAAATATATGGAAAATTGCTAATCCGTATAACAGGGAATCTTGCTTCCATATTAATGAAATGTATATCAAGAGTACTCATATTCAGATTTCCCTTTAATAATTTCTAATTTTAAAACCTATTAATCATAGGTAGTAGGTTGGCCAAGAGACTAGCCACCCGTTGAGACAGTACTGAATTGGATCCTCTGGTTTCAGCTAATTTTCCCCTTCCCTACACATACACCGAATAGTTTGGCCTATTTTTCCATACTCTCCTCTGTCCTCATACAACTGACAAGACTAATATTACCAAAAAATTCTTCATCGCTCAAGGGGTAACAACTGCACTGTAATTGTTCAGTATCTACTCACCTCTTAGTAAGAGTAGAAGAGACTCTTAATGTATGGTAAGCAGCTCTTCTAGAAAAAAGACACTCCACAACCAAACCATTGTTCTCTAGTTTTGGGTAGTGCCATAGCCTCTGTACCATGATCTTTCACTCTCTTGGGGTAGAGTTCTATCTTCCTTGAGGGTACACTCGGGTACACTATTCCATCGTATTTCTCTTCCGCTTGTTTTTTTCTTTAAGTTTTTTATAGTTTATTCATGGAAGATTTATTTTAATTTTATTTTTCTTAAGGTAATTTAATTTATCATTATTTCATTCTTAGTTTGTTTATTTTTTGTTTCTTTTCATACCTGGGCGATTTTTCCCGGTTGGAGCCATTGGCTTATAGCACCTTGCGTTTCCTACTAGGGTAGTAGCGTAGCAAGTAATAATAATAATAATAATAATAATAATAATAATAATAATAATAATAATAATAATAATAATAATAATAATAATAATAATAATAATAATAATAATATTTCCGTATTTTCTGAATGCGCATCACTTGCAAACACAAATTCCTCTTGCTACTTTTTTAACATTCCAGTCTAGAATGTAATTTATTCTTCGACTACACATCCACCACAATATCTTTAACCCCATCCCACACTCCATAAATTCTTCCTTGTATTATTCTCTTAGTTCCACCCCCCCCCCCTTCATCCAGCTCACTTTCCTTCTCCTCAAAAGGATAAGAATGAAATTTTTGGGATATGTAAATAGAAAATAGAACCATCGGTCATTAGGAAATGTCATTGTTCATATAATCATACTTATGTCCATTCCCGGTTGGGCAGTCGACCAAAATCCTCATGAAATTATACTTTTGAATTTGACCATGGTGTTACAATTTCATTAATAGTCGATCTTTTGGAGGTTAAAAAATACTTTAATGGTTTTGGGAACTTCATATGCTTTTTTTTTTTTTTTGTCGTCTTATGTTTCTTGTAATACAAATCTATTTTAAAATGATGACCATATATAATAAAGCTTCACCTAGTTATCAAATCTTTGCTCGTGTAATATCAAATTTGTGTGATTTATATTAGTTATGGTCTTATGTTTTAGAAACTTTAACTTATGGATTTACTGTTCACTGTAAAGGAAATATTAGGGATACCTTCCCATTTGCTCTGAATAGTTTTGGAAATCTTACGAGTCTGATGTGGCAATACTCTCAAAACCAATTATCAAGAAAGAGCACGCACAGATACTTAACAGAATTAGCCTGTCATTGGTTAGAGTTGTCTGCCTTGCACTCACCCCCTGCTCCCGTCCACCATTTCAATATCAATTGACAAAATTATATAACTTTTCAATAGTTATTGATTTATAGTTTTAATAAGATATTTTTATCAACAAGGAATTAACAACAGTTCACTTTGTATTTCAGATAGCATAATAAAACCATCAGGGCCAATGCCAACCTATACTACGTCAGATGAAACTGAATATAGGGATATGAAGAGGTAAAATATAAAAGGTAACATAACGCTTTCTTATAGGAAATAAGGAGAATTATCTCACATCAGATATCAGACCCACGTTTTTAGTCTCAAATATTCATTAGCTTCGTATTTGTTCCCCGAATTTTCAGCCTTGAAATAGAACATACGGTAACACTGGTCTTACTCTTACACTAGAAATTACAGTAGTTATCGATAATTTAATCTACAATACGGATGCAAAGTAAAAATAGAAATATGTTTTTGGTTTACAATAAGTGTAATATAGTATAATGTCAGAAATAATGTACTGTTTTATACGTAGATATTTTCTGATAAATGTTTCCTATCTATCTATCTATCTATCTATCTGTCTATACTATATATAAAAGTGCGTGTATGTGAGTATGTGAGTAACTGGATTTAGATCTGATTGCTTTTCATTACCTGCAGAATTTGAAAAATAATTTAATTTTGTTATGGGGTATAATGATTCCTACGAGTCAGTTACCAACTGATATAAATAGCAAATATAGAAATATACGCTCCTATTGTTAACAAAAAGTATACTAACTGTAGACGGCCGACTTAATTGCTTCATCGTATCATAGCTTTTGTTGACAAACAATAAATTCAGAACATCAAAAGTATCACTGAACCAGACCATTATATTCCGGAGCCATTATTGCTTTGTTACGTTCAGGAAACTGTTATCGCAAAGGAATGTCATAAGCGTAATATATGCAAATTACCCTTGTAATTTAATTTGGAATAAATGCAACATGAAATGGGTTCCGTTTTAGGCGTTTCACGTTTGAAATACGATATCTCGACGGACTTAATTAATTTCAAGTGTGGGAATGTTTATTACAATGGCTCTTTATCCTGTCCCTCTTCCATCCGTGACCTCAATGGTGTGATGATATTTCATTTGTTATTTTTCCCATGGTGGGCTAAGCAGCCTTTTTCCTTTTCGTTGTGTTTGGAATGTAATATTAAGACTTTGAGCTATGTTGTGGAATCCAGGTTAGTTTCTATTTCTTTCTGTTTACTGTTCTGTCAGGTATTCAGATTCATACTGAGATATTAAACGGAGGAAATGAAAAAGTTAAAAGAATATAATTGCTTTAATGAAAATGAATATTCATTTGATAATGATAGGCTTTTCGAGATAAGATTAGCACAAGCATTTTTTTTAGAGCTGGAACAACAACTGGTGAAAAGTATCAATATCGTAAACAAATTAAAACATATATATATATATATATATATATATATATATATATATATATATATATATATATATATATATATATATGTGTGTGTGTGTGTGTGTGTGTGTGTGTGTGTGTGTGTGTTACGACCTGTGTAGGCCGTAGTTCTGGTTCTTTAAACTTTGATTTTTAAAGGAGTCGTAGGCAGTACATTATCTATGTAACTCGGTGAAGTGAGGGAAGATAGAACAAAAACACTGGAAAAAATCTAACAACATTTATTACAGTACTCTTAAATAAATTCAACCCCGTATCAGGAGTAACAAAAAGCTCCTAAGACAAACACCAATGGGTAAAAAAAATAACCTGCAGGACTAATGTACAGAGTCCTCTAAATACACAAGGTTGATCTATATCTAATAATCTCAACCCTGACATAGAAACACTAAACAGATCAAAAGTATGGCTCATATATTAAGCCGGGCCCACAAATACCAACAAACTACTACCCTATTACTAAACAGATAGGCATAAGGAAGACCGGAAAAATGAAAAGGTAGAAAACCTTAAAATTACCTTCCTACACACAAACATTAAAGGGTAAACCAAATACCAAATAATAAAACTTAACGAGACAGCATACAAATACACATACCACATTAAACTAAATGCATAAATACTTAAATATATTCACATAAAAGAATTAAGCTGGGGGTCATAATTTATAGATACATTTATATATCTTAACACTGTATTAACTATCCGTGAAATAACTCAACGGTACTTATCCATACATGGATTGTACGACAAGAGAAGGGACAAACGTTCATCAGCATCAGAGGAAGTATCATTAACACCAGGAAAACGGGCTGGGCATATCCATAACGATAATGAAAAGATCGTAACTTTACCTGGGTAAGGACTCCCTACGTTCCTCCTAACGGACCCTTGGTCCACAGACGAGCAGCATAACAGATGTGATGACGCTCTTTGATCACGGCAATAGTACCTCCAACAGTGCCGGGACGGAACGACGGCACCGTCTTCCCGCAGGATCCTCAGGCGGGGAAAATAACGCCAAGTGAAAGTCGCAAGTGACACATACACTTGCAGGGAGTAACAAGCGAGGTGGCTATCGCAGGTGACAAAACCCCTGCATACGTGGGCCGTGATCCAAAGAAGTGTACAACTAACCGCGGGTGGGTCAAAGACACCAGCAACATAATCCTCCAAAGGCACAATTCCTTATGAGGGAATAAAAGGCGTCTACCAAGGGCTGCTGAATTAGGATACACGTCTGTGCTCAAGGTACGGTCCGAACTGTTCATTCCAGGCAGCAGTAGTCTCGTCCACGGCTCTCACTAAACACCAAACACTCGGAAAAAAAAATAAACAAAAGAGTTAATGGCCATTCACTAATCAACGAAGGAGGAGGGGCGAAGGTTATCGCCGAACTCTTATAAAAAGGGCAGTTAACATTTACTCCTGCCGAAGACCGAATTTATTTATAAACAATGAAATAACCTAATTTAACATAACACCTTCCTCCCCCAAGAAAAATAATTTTCATTTACTAAATGCAAAATTTTTCTTTTAATGATAAGCCACAAGGCTGGAGAAGACATCAGAAAATGCAGGGCCACAGAAAATAAAGAAAATTAAGGGAACACTCTAAAGCTACTACAAACCACTGATAACATAGAATATCTTAAACCAATAAAGAAAAACGAGTCTTAAACGTAGTATCTACAGTAATAAACCAATCACAAGGTAAAAACCTCTTAAACCTAAACAAAAGGACAAGAACATAGCCAGTTTTAAATACATCACCAAACATTTGGACAGAAATTCAATCCTATACCTGTCAACAATAAATTTTAGTAGGCACACAGGAGAAAAAAAAATAGAATTTTCCACAACAACCTAGGTCCTGGAACAATTTCCAAGCGTACAAACCTTTTACCTGAGCTCAATATATACATACCTCGAAACATGGATGTAACCTCAACACATGCAACCAGGAGTACCGAGAGGGTCCCAAGAAACAGAGGGGGATATCAAAACTTAGACACGTGAGAGAGCATGCGGGATGCAATTATCCACCCCTTTAATGTGTTTTATAATTAAATTGAACTGTTGTAGCTGAAGGGCCCAACGCAGAATCCTCTGGTTTGATCCCTTCATACGTTCAATGAATACCAACGGATTATGGTCGGTCCAAATTTCTATAGGGAATGAAAAGTTAGTTACATATGGTTTAAAATGTACCAATGTCCGCACCAATGCCATAGCCTCTTTCTCAATGGTGGAGTACTTTCTTTCCGCCTCTAGTAACTTACGGCTGTAGTAAGATACGGGGCGTACTTCACCATCATCACTCCTTTGAAAGAGGACTCCCCCAATTCCTATGTCACTAGCATCTACGGCTATGATGAATGGTTTCTGAAAATTGGGAGAAACCAATATTGGATTAGACACGAGTAACATCTTAAGTTTTAAAAATGCTTCTTCGCATCGAGAAGACCAAATAAATTTCTGCCCTTTTTTCAATAGATTAGTTAGAGGCTGTGCAAGGTCAGAGAAGTTTCGGACAAACCTACGGTAATATCCCAACATACCCAGCACCTTACGAACCCCTCTGACATTACACGGTCTCTTCAAAGCAACTATGGCCTCGAGATTGGCTTGCTTAGGAGCAACTTTACCTAAGCCAATCTCGTGACCCAAATAACTAACTTTAGCTTTCCCAAAGTTACATTTACCCAGATTCACAATAAGACCGGCGGCCCTAAGTGCCTCAAAAACTTTTCTCAATCTTACCAGGTGGGTCCGCCAGTCGTTGCTGTGTACCACCAAGTCATCTATATAGATTTCTGTACCTTCCAGGCCACAAATTACCCTGTTCATCAGACGCTGGAAAGTACAGGCAGCGTTCTTCATCCCAAAGGTCATTACTTTGCACTCGTAAAGCCCTGAGGGCGTCACAAATGCTGAAATTTCACGGGCACGGCCAGATAGGGGGACCTGCCAATACCCCTTTAACAGATCCAATTTGGTAATAAACCTAGCAGGACCTATCAGGTCCAGAAAATCCTCAATACGGGGAAGAGAAAAGGAATCATTTTTAGTAACAGAGTTTACCCTCCTATAGTCAACACACATACGATATTTACCATCAGGTTTCTTCACCAAGACTATAGGAAAACTCCATGGGCTTACTGATGGTTGTATGAGATTGTGCTCCAGCATGTATTTAATTTCGTCTTCCACAATGGCACGCTTCTCTGGACTGAGGGGATACGGGCTTTGCTTAACCGGAGAAGCGTCCCCAACATCAACATCATGCTGGAGCAACCTCGTCCTTCCCGGAGAGTCCTGAAACAAGTCAGAAAATTCCATAATTAGGCTTAGTATATCTTGTTTCTGAGGAGCCTCCAGATGCTCTAACCCCTCTTTTAATACACCTAAATTTTGCAAGTTATTACCTAGAGCATCTGAAGGTACCTGGTCCAAAACATCTTCCAGGTTTTCCTCAACAGGTGCAACCACACTCATAACTGGCCCAAAAACAATGGCCAAAGGATCCCGTCTATCAGAAGAGTAAGATTTCAACCTGTTTATGTGGAAAATTTTACATTTACGTCGAGTTCCAGGGGCTTCAACTTCATAATTGACCTCAGACAACTTTCTCAACACCTTCCAGGGGCCCTTGTACCTGGGTTCAAGGAAGTTGTCTGGGTCTGTGCTTAAAACTAATACTAAGTCCCCTGACTCAAATGAACGTACCTTACACTTCTGATCAAATTTGGTTTTCATCGTAGCTTGGGAAGCAGATAAATTATCTTTGGCATACTTCCAAGCTACGGCTAACTTGGACTTAAATTCACTAACAACTTCTACCACCGTACGCTCTCCTCTCTGATTTACTTCGAGCAATTCATGGAAGATTTTCAAAGGTCCTCGAACCTTGTGCCCAAATATTAATTCAAAGGGAGCAATGCCAGTAGAAGAATTGGGAAAATTCCTTATGGCAAAGAGAGCAAAGGGAAGCCCTTTATCCCAATCCTCTCCTTGCTCATAACAATATTTTTTTAATATACACTTAAGGGTCTGGTGAAATCTTTCCACCACACCCTGACTCTCAGGATGGTAGGGTACACTGGTAATGTGCTGAATGGCCAGTTCAGCACACTTACTCTTAAATACCCTGCTTTTAAAATTCGAGCCGCAATCTGACTGAATTTTACAAGGCAGTCCATACCTGGAGAAAAACTCCACTAATTTGTCAAAGACAGCTTTTGAGGTTACTTTCCTCATTGGAAAGGCCTCAGGAAAACGTGATGCTCTATCCATTATGGTCAGGAGATGCGTAAACCCTAACTTCGTCCTAGGCAGAGGTCCTACCACATCAATTACCAATTTTGCAAAGGGTTCTCCAATTGAAGGAATTGGGTTAAGAGGAGCCTTGGGAATAGGTTGATTGGGTTTACCCATCACCTGACACACTTCACAAGTTCTTACAAATTTCTTCACCGAAGACTTCATTCCTGGCCACCAAATACATTTACTCAACCTACAAAAAGTTTTACTTAAGCCTAAGTGGCCAGAAAAGGGGTCCTCATGTGTAAGGCTTAACACAGCCTCCCTAAACTTGGTAGGTACGACAATTTGTCTTAAACAAGAAGTCACATTTAGTTGATGAGTTGGGGGACGACTGACCCTATACAACAATCCTTTCAAAACCACAAACCTGGGCCTGGTCAAATCGTCAGTATTACCTAACTCAAATGAAAATTCATCTTTTTGGGCCTGTATGAAAGAGAGACGGTCACAATCGGATTTCAATGATTTACAAATTCCAAAACTAGAACTACTGCTACTACTACTACCTTCTACTAGCCCGGGCTTCTCTACCTCTACTTCTAAATTACTTAAATTTAGGTCATCATCATTATCAGCTTCAGCTGCACGCTTAGCAGAGACTCGAGTAGTTATTGCCACAGGGCAAGCCGTGACCGAAACAATAGGAAATAATTCCTGCCCCTCGGCACTCAACATTTCATTCCCAAGGATTCCGTCTATTCCTGGTATCGGCAGGCTCTCAACTACCGCCAGCTCGGTAACCTTGTGATCCCCGGGGAAGGACAGTTCCCCCCTTACTAAAGGAGCAGATACCACCGTATTGGGAAATCCTCCCAGGACCACATATTCTCCAGTATAGGGAACTAAGTTAGACAAGGACCCTGCTAACACCAAAGATCTAGCGGATCCTTAACATAAAGTGTAGAGGTCTCAGATTTCAATTTTCCTGGGTAGACATATTTGTTAAATGGTCATAAATTACCAGTGGACTCACACAATACAGGTTTTACTTTACCTACATCTGGTTCACTACTAACCTGGGGATCAACAGTTTTACCATTCTTAATCTCTGAAATAGAATTATTTGAAATTAGCGAGATTGGCGTAGGTTGAATAACATTATTTTGATTCTTATTTTGATTCTTTTGGAGGTAACGGCTCCTGGCTCTACATTCAGCTTGTCGATGCCCTGGCTTATTACACCAAAAGCAATTACCTCTAACTTGATTAGTTTTACCCGAATTGCCACGGTTAGAAAAAACCAGAGTGTGCCCACCACTCGAGTCCTTTCTGAGGCCACTACCAACATGATTGTTCATGCTACTATTTGGGGTACTAGATTGGTTTTTAAAGGGGTTATTTGACTTTGACAAATTACTATTATTATTAGGGTATGAGAACGAGAAGTTACCTGACCCAGCTCGATGGGTCAGGACAAACTCATCAGCTACCTGAGCCGCCTTGGATAAAGTTAAAATTCTAGTGTCCTCCAGGTGAACCCTCAATTCTTTACTACACACCTTCTTAAACTCCTCCAGTACCATCAGTTCCCTCAAGGAAGAGAAGGAAGCAACTTGACGACTTTTCAGCCAGTTGTCAAAGTGCTCCTCCTTGAGACGAGCGTACTCAACATAAGACATAGAATTGGGCTTGCCAGTGGTTCGGAATCTCTGGCGATAGGCCTCAGGGACCAAATCATAGGCCCTGAGAACCAAAGCCTTTACTTTGTCATAATCTCTGGCAAGGCCCTCTTCCAATGCATTATACACCCGGAGTGCCTTGCCCGTCAATCTACACTGTATGAGTACCGTCCACATTTCTGTGGGCCAAGACAACCGGGTGGCAACCCTCTCAAAAGCTTTAAAAAATTCCGGTACGCTCCCCTCATCAAAAACTGGAATTAACTTTAGTGCACCCAAAATATTAAATTTGTCTGATGATGAGCTATAGGGAGAACTAAAATGATTAGGGGACCCTTGCACCTTGGCCAACTCAAGCTTTAGCTTGAGCAACTCAATCTCATGTTTCCGGGCCCTCTCGTCCTCCTCAAACTGCAGCTTCAATAACTCAATTCTCTTACAAATTATATGGAACTCCTCCTGCCCCGATACATGAGCGGAAGGTGTTACATGGTTGGGAACAGCCTCCTCAGCTAAAAAGGGGTTAGTTGAAATATTAAAATTTTTAACAGCCCTGGCCGGAGTAGGAAAATTGGCCGGACCTTCATACATAACCTTTACCCTAGGGGGATCAGCGAACAGGGACAAACCAGGATTTATGCTCATATCATCGACCATGGATCCCTCTTGGTCCGACCCAAAATCAGTGCCACTCTCAAAATCACTGGCTAGGCCTGTAGCTACCTCATTACCCTCAGTCAAACCTTGGGACACTTTTTCCTTAACCAGTTTTAACAAATTGGCCCGAGTGTCAGAGGACTTATGAGGGATCTCCAACCACCGGGCACACTGTACCAAATAAGCCCTTGTCAAAACTCCTAGATATTCTAAACAGTCAGCCGAACCCAAGAATTTTGATGGGTCAAAAGTAAAGTCCTCCATTTTAATGAAAATAATATCCTATGGGGAAGAAAAGCAACTAAACCAAAAATCAAATATCAACAATAAATACTGTCACATCCCTCCAGAGCTGAACTGCTCCCCCAAACACCGAGTACACCTGCGTACGATCCTGTCATGGTCGCCACTTGTTACGACCTGGGGGTCATAATTTATAGATACAATTATATATCTTAACACTGTATTAACTATCCATGAAATAACTCAACGGTACTTATCCATACATGGATTGGACGACAAGAGAAGGGACGAACGTTCATCAGCACCAGAGGGAGTATCATTAACACCAGGAAAACGGGCTGGGCATATCCATAACGATAATGAAAAGATCGTAACTTTACCTGGGTAATGACTCCCTACGTTCCTCCTAACGGACCCTTGGTCCACAGACGAGCAGCGTAACAGATGTGATGACTCTCTTTGATCACGGCAATAGTACCTCCAACAGTGCCGGGACGGAACGACGGCACCGTCTTCCCGCAGGATCCTCAGGCGGGGAAAATAACGCCAAGTGAAGGTCGCAAGTGACACATACACTTGCAGGGAGTAACAAGCGAGGTGGCTATCGCAGGTGACAAAACCCCTGCATACGTGGGC
The DNA here is from genome assembly GCF_036898095.1 of Palaemon carinicauda. Taxonomy (NCBI): domain Eukaryota; kingdom Metazoa; phylum Arthropoda; class Malacostraca; order Decapoda; family Palaemonidae; genus Palaemon; species Palaemon carinicauda. Next base: position 56,737,210 of record NC_090731.1, read on the forward strand.
CGTGATCCAAAGAAGTGTACAACTTACCGCGGGTGGCTCAAAGACACCAGCGAAATAATCCTCCAAAGGCACAATTCCTTATGAGGGAATAAAAGGCGTCTACCAAGGGCTGCTGAATTAGGATACACGTCTGTGCTCAAGGTACGGTCCGAACTGTTCATTCCAGGCAGCAGTAGTCTCGTCCACGGCTCTCACTAAACACCAAACACTCGGAAAAAAAAAATAAACAAAAGAGTAAATGGCCATTCACTAATCAACGAAGGAGGAGGGGCGAAGGTTATCGCCGAACTCTTATGAAAAGGGCAGTTAACATTTACTCCTGCCGAAGACCGAATTTATTTTTAAACAATGAAATAACCTAATTTAACATAACAATATATATATATATATATATATATATATATATATATATATATATTACAGTATATCTATTATCACCACTATCAGAATAACTCCATGACGCTTTAGATTCTTTTGTAGGTAAATAGTTTTATTACTTCAGGTGTAGTGTTATATTTTAATTACAGTTTGACTTCGAACTAACATCTCTATGATGGTAAATACGAGACAATTCTTCTTTCAAAATACCTCGTGAAGGAAAAACTCATCTATGGTAACGGGAGGTGAAATTCTCTTCTCTTACTCCAGGGAACATTCCCATAGAACCAAACATTTCCTGCCTTATCAGATCCTCGAGTGAAAGTATTCCGGCAAGTTTAAGCTGCTTTGCTTTTAAGAATGAGAGTCCTTCAAGTAACTTTATTTGGAGGGAGATGGTTTGGGGGAAATACCGAATTTGTTAGGCAAAGCACCGGAATTCATAAAACGTTAGAGTGAAGAAAATTCCGAAAAGTGTTTTCCTTCCGCTAGGTGCTCTTGAAAAAGGATGTTTATTCGGTCTTGAGAAGATAAGATTTTTAAATCTCTGCCTGAAGAAAATCATACTTGAAAAAGAGTATTTGCAGAGTGGAATTACGTTTTCTGATGCATAATTCAGTTACTTGTGTAAAATTAGAATTTAAGAGAATGTAAGATCTACTGGTAAGGAAGTATGATAACAACTTGGATGGCCAGGGATAGTTGAATAGCTGTATCCATTAAAAAGACATATCTTCCCAGTGAGCAACAAACAAAAACAATCCTTTATTTCATAGAGAAAATGAGAGTTAGAATTCTTGGCAGTTTGTATATACAGTCTTCAAAATATACTAATAGCGAATTCCAGAAATGTTTTTTTTTCCTTTTATATAGATGGATATACAGGATATTGAAAAGGTTCTATGCTAATAGATATTAAACTACTTTCATAGACATATTCCAAAAAGTTATTGGTCGTGTAAAAATCAACAAAAAACTTTCATAAATTAGATATTATTTGGAATCAATAATCGAGTTCTAAAAAATAACAACTATGAACATCTATTATCTAGACGTCTGGGATGTGAATTTTCAAAGTTATTCAAATGATTCTCCTTAATTAAAATTAGAGGTGAGAAATAGGGAAGGGAGAGAAGGCTCTCCCACTCAAGACATAAACCAAATGCTCTCCAGTATCATAACGAAATTGGTTTCACACCCGGCATATATATATATATATATATATATATATATATATATATATATATATATATATATATATATATATATTTATATATATATATATATATATATATATATATATATATGTTTGTGTGAATATATAAATAAATAAATACATACATACACACACACACACATATATATATATATATATATATATATATATATATATATATATATATATATATACATATACATATATATATAGGCCTCAGTACATATGTAATTTTCAATATCAACCTACATGTACTATTATATAATATATTCCCTATGCCTCTGGAATTAAATCTGTGTAAAATTCTTCTAAAGATAAAAGTATCTTCATGGCTCAGGATTCGAACTTATGCCCGTCGACTTTGAACCCACTTGACTATCAAGAGAAATGTCTTCCCGACTTTACTGCGCCTATTCCTATATATGATTCAAGCCTCGAAATCCTTCCATCCATACAATGATAGGCTGCTACACATGGCTGTTTGTGTTACTTTTTTCACTGGCACAAGTAACATTCATAATTCCTTGTGATATGATTTATTTGCCGTTTTTTTTGACTGGTTTGACTGTGAAACAGTTTATCATTATTATCAGTTATTTCATCTGGGATCATAACTATTATTTCACTGAAAACTCTCAAATATTATATAAATGTAATAAAACGCCACGCCATTTTATTACCTCCGCCTTTTGTAGTTTCAGTTAGTATGATATCAATGAAATAATTAATGTAGCTGAATCTCAGTCATATAAAAGTTCAATTATGTTGTTATAAGTTATTACAAATCATGAAGGAGTTGACCTTTTCCCTACTTATAGATCTGGATTAGGAAGAGAAAAAGAAGTTTGATATTGTATTAAAGCAAATAAAGTTGGTTACGAGTGAGTGTTGATTTTGAAGGGGTTGTTAAAACGATTGCGTTACAATTATGATACTATTGATTGCCAGTATGATATTTCATTTTAGTAATTAGAGCTGATTGCTTTACATTTCTTGTATGCTCTGTTTTAGTGAACATAATCGAACACAGCAAAAGAAAACAGGAATAAGTTATAAAAGTTAAAAAAAAAAAAAATATCCCAACATTTGTTTTCAAACTTACAAATCAAAAGTAAATTTTCTTTTATTCATGAATAAATTAGTAATTTTTGAAAGTTGGAGGCCGTGAATGATGTACAAGGAATCATTAAGGTCATATGACCGCAAAGGATACATAATTCCCTTAGGCATTCAAGACAGCTTATTTTTTATCGATATGTTTCTGTTTCCCTAAAATAAATTTAGTTATATAATGCCCACATTTATATCTTTTAGATTACTAGCCTACTTATATACCTCTTACAGGGATAATATTGAGTAAACTAGTTATTGATAATAAATAAACTTTATGTGCAGTATACTTCTGACATTTGTTTAAGAATAGTATTTGATTTCGATTCTAAGACAAATATTCATTTTTCCTGAGCTGTTCACAACAATTTCTTTATATATTCTTAACGCAACTATCATTTGTGAGTAAAGTATGAATCCTATATGATAAAGAGCAAGTGTCTGGCTAGCTATATATATATATATATATATATATATATATATATATATATATATATATATATATATATATATATATATATATATATATATATATCCACATACTTGCTCTTTATCATAGAGGGTATATGTGTGCCTGTATGCATATATATATATATATATATATATATATATATATATATATATATATATATATATATATATATATATATATATGCATATATATATATATATATATATATATATATATATATATGCATATATATATATATATATATATATATATATATATATATATATATATATATATGCAAGCCCATACATGTAAGCATATATACACACATAAAAGGACATACTCGTACATATTCATGTGTATAAGAGAGAGAGAGAGAGAGAGAGAGAGAGAGAGAGAGAGAGAGAGAGAGAGAGAGAGAGAGAGAGGAGAGTAGTTTAGTTAAATGTTAAAACAGTAAAATTGCACTAGGTATATAGTTAATTATAACTGTCGTGCAATCATCATTATACGGCTTCAATACTAAAAAGTATTCGTGAAGTTTTATTCCAGCTGTGAATAGATTGTGGAATGACATTCCTAATCTGGTGGTGGAATCGGTGGAATGTTAAGAGTTGAAATTTTTTTTACCTTTCATTTTTTGAACTGTTTGACATTAGTTTCATTCCATGGGTTATATATGACTGATATATGTTAACGTTGATAACACCTATAAAAAGTATATTTGCTATCTCCTTATTTCTTTTCCTCACCACAGTGCTTTCCCTATTGGAACCCTTGGGGTTGTAGTATTCTGGCTTTCTAACTATAGCTATAGCTTAGACAATAATAATAATAATAATAATAATAATAATAATAATAATAATAATAATAATAATAATAATAATAATAATTATAATGATTTATTTTCCTTGGATTCCTCTTTTATTTGTAACTAATTCAGGAACTTGCGACTTTTTTAGTTTTTAAGATCAGCTGATCTGTTATGAGACCTAATCATAAATATCATGTAGAGTATTTTTAAAACATTCAAAATGATGATTTTGGGAAAATATATTACGGCTTCTCAAAACACCCAAAAGCCTTATCATCATCATCACAATCTCCTTCGACGCCTACTGACGCTAAAGGCCTTGACTAGATTTCGCCAGTTGTCTCTATCTTGAGCTTTTAATTCAATACTTCTCCATTCATCATCTCCTGCTTCACGGTTCATAGTCCTAAGCCCTGTGGGCCTTGGTCTTCCAACACTTTTCGTACTTGATTGAGCCCAGTTATCTGTTTCTTGAACTAATCTCTTTTGAGGAGTGCGAAGACCATGGCCAAACCATCTCCATCTGCCCCTCACCATGATTTCATCCACAGATGGCACCTGAGCAATCTCTTATAGTTTCATTTCTGATCTTGTCCTGCCATTCAAATCCCAATATTCACCTGAAGGCTTTGTTCTTAAATCTAGTAAACCTGTTGGAGATTGTTTCATTGTCACACTGTACTCGTGTCCATACAGTAACACCGATCTCACTCTACTGTTTTATAGCCTTATGTAATTTCCGAACATTTTATTTCCAAATTTTACAGAATACTGCTTACAGTAGAAATATCCGATAATACTCATGTTTATGTTTTTCTTGGGAATTAACGCATTAAATTGTTTTCACATTTCACTTTTAGAATTTTCTTTGCATAGTTACTTCCTGGCGTTTTATCTGGACACATTATTAGATGCTAAATAAGGTATAGGAGATGTAAGTATCATTATATCATTTGCCTTCGGATCGTAGAAGTCCTATCTCCAATTTTCTTTAGTTGTTGAGTGTATTATGTTTAATCGTCTCAACAAGATGTATATCATATTTTTCGCCTATGAAAATTCCTGATTTTAGATTAGTTTCACCTGATAATCCCTTTTGTATTCATATTTCTAAGTAACTTTGACCTTATTGCTTCAGGAACCTTCTTTTTCACAACTATGTGGACTATCAGCTAAACAAAATCCATTCGTTGTTGCAAGTTCATAATTCTGGGTATATTCTATTACACCCATTTGACTGAATTTTTGTTTGTTTGTTATTGTACACGAAAAAAAAGAGTAAGAAAAACATTTGCAAATACTCAAACATTGCTTGTTCTAGTGCTACACCAAAGGTATAAAAAAATCATATTTTTCTGATGATGATAAACCAAGGTGATTCAAAATTTTATACTTCTTGGATAGAAGGTTATAAACATTAAGGGATTATAATAATGGACGTAACGGAGATCAATTAATATCCGGCTCTGCTAAGGCTCCGTTTCAAAGAAGCAAAAACACCCTTTATCCAACCCTTTCCCAAATCACGTTTATTGATATATTTTTTTCTGTATCACCAGTGACTGTAGGAGTGATATATTTTCATGATAATTTTATTAAAGATATTTGATTACATCAATGATTCATTATCCTAATGGTCGACAGAGGTGAAGTTATCCAAGGTATGTGAAATCAATGTGTCTGAACTTTTTAATTTCTGATATATATTTGAGCAAATCACTTGCATGAAATTTAGGTCACTTGGGTTCATGTAGAATAGTTTTATTTAAGAAACGCAAAATTGCGAGTTTCTTTAATTTTTTTGTAACTTTTCTATAGCAATCTGTAGTTATTCATTGCTAAAATGATGCAAGCAGCTGAAACGGGTTTATGAAATTAATAGTTATTAGTTTTGCATTATTTGAAGAAGGACAGACATGAATATTAGACGGTAGAGCGTAAACAGAACTATGAGGAATGATACTAACTGACGTAAACGCTAAAAATAACAATTCACCTCTAAATGAATACCTTTAAAATTCAAAAGTTAATAAACGATTGAACTGTGACCCTTTGATGGTTTAAACAAAATTCAAATATTCCAAACAGAAACAAACAGATGGATAAAAAACTCATGCATTGAAATGAATATAAAGTACGGAAAATGATGTTCCTCCATTAACACACAGGCAAAATCCATCTGATCCTCGTGAACAACGGATTGTGCGATGGAACGGAAAAAAAATCAATATATATTTTTTGTTCACCTTATTCTCCACAATACTACGACGCAACAGGCGTATCTATAAATCCACTATGTAAACACTAACTTTTCGTAATTTTAGCATAACGTCCGTTGTTAAAGACAGCAAAGTAAATGTAATACTGAATAAAATCAATAACAATAACCATAATAATAATAATAAATAATTAGGGCAAGTATTTTTCATAATCAGTCTCCGTCTGTATTTTCCCAATACTGGCCTCATTTGATATTACCGTAGAATCTTTTAAAACAGATATACCAGAATGAATTGTATCACACTGACTAATCTTTATGTCACACTATTCAGAATTACCCTATAGCCTATTTATCAAAGTAATTGATTTAAAGGTAATTTCCTTATTAAAAAATTTACCTTTTCTTGAAAGCATCAGGAACTTAACTGCATAAATGCATATATTCAACTGCAGGAATTCGTATTTGTATATACTTATATAGTAGGATATTAGTTTTCAGAATCTAAATAACATTAGTGCCCTTAATTATATATAACAAACAATAACTAAACAAAATAGAATTCATTGGAAAGAAATTATTTTTTTTTTTCTTTTGCCTTTTTTTTCCCTTCTCACCCTGCATAAACAAGGCACTCGTGCCGTCGGCAAGGTGACGAACACTCGCAGTCTTAACTTGACGTCAGGATGGTAAATACGAGAAACTACCTCGAGCGAGAACGCCTTTCCTTGGAGCCTCGCAGGTTTTCCAATGATATTTCTGGGTCATCTGACGTTATTCATTATTTTACATTGTTTCAGAATTTGTTATTTATCATGCATACTCATGAATCACTACATAGCAATTAAACTTAGACTTTTCCTTTAAAACTAACTGAATAATAAAAGGTCTTACTTTATTCATAGTTTGATTATATAAAATTCCACAAAAACCGTCAAAAATAAGTCTGTTATGTTGTAGCTTCAACCGTAAAAAAAAAACATACAAAGGACAAGCAGACTCTCTGATTTAGGTTGACGTCAGGGGTCTTTATTTATATATTTATTTGAATTGATTTTAACAACATGAAATACTTCCTCTAAT
>NC_090731.1:56749479-56751979 GCF_036898095.1 Palaemon carinicauda
TGGAAAACCATATATATATATATATATATATATATATATATATATATATATATATATATATATATATATATATATATATACATATATATATATATATATATATATATATATATATATATATATATATATATATATATATATATATATATATATATATAAAGTGTATTATTTTAATCACCATCAATTAGAATTAGATTCCACTTTATCTTGTTAAGAACCACAGTAAGTTTTAAATAATACTTAAGAGTAATTACCAAGTTTAGTTTTAAGTGTAGGCTACTTATTCAGTGCTTTATATAATGCTGGCTGGGAGCTATTTAACTGTCTTAGAATTCGTGCATTATTGTTTTAAAGTGTAACAGTTTTACTGTAAAAGCAAACAAGGGAGTTTGGAATTCGAGAGGTTGATTAACTTGCCAGTCATAGTATATATAATATTATATGTTTGGTTCCCAGTCAGGAGCCATAGAATAATATGTATTTAGTGCCAAGATCAGTGAGCCATAATCATATAATATATATATATATATATATATATATATATATATATATATATATATATATACATATATATATATATATATATATATATATATATATATATATATATATATATATATATATATATACATATATATATATATATATATATATATATATATATATATATATATATATGTATATATATATATATATATATATATATATATATATATATATATTATATGATTATGGCTCACTGATATTGGCACTAAATGCATATTATTCTATGGCTCCTGACTGGGAACCAAACATATAATATTATATATACTATGACTGGCAAGTTAATCAACCTCTCGAATTCCAAACTCCCTTGTTTGCTTTTACAGTAAAACTGTTACACTTTAAAACAATAATGCACGAATTCTAAGACAGTTAAATAGCTCCTAGCCAGCATTATATAAAGCACTGAATAAGTAGCCTACACTTAAAACTAAACTTGGTAATTACTCTTAAGTATTATTTAAAACTTACTGTGAGTCTTAACAAGATAAAGCGGAATCTAATTCTAATTGATGGTGATTAAAATAATACACTTTATACAAAAATAGGTATATTCTATTTAAATTACAACACTTTGAAATGAATTTACATAATAACAAAATAAGACACTGGAAAAAATTAAGTCTGAACAAAACTTAGATTGTGACAAAAAATGTAACAATCTGAAAAATATATATTAACTCGACTTGAACTATTATATCTGAATAAACCTTAGACTAAGAAAATAAATAATGCAATGTAAATTATACTAAAGCTTGAAATTAAATCTGAATAATACAATATCAAAGTTTAACACTTAATGAAAAATAGATAACCAGATCACAATACAAATCTCTAATCTTCCTACAGGCCCGTTTACAAAATCTCTTAGAGAATTTTTATAAGTACTCGCTATGATTGCAAATATTCTTCTCGCCAAAACTTCAATATTTCTCTGTACATTTTGAAAACAATACACTAAGCTACCTGTGAGAGAAGAAAAGGGGAAGAGGGCCGTCTTCAGGCTGCAATTTTCTATCTCTAGTGTCCCCTTTTTATTTAAAAACCTGTCTGTTTCTAGAATTTCAATACAACAAACTTGGAAGCGTGGTGGGCCAAGCAAAAGGCCAGAGTTTGTAAGTAATACTCTCTTGAACACTACTTACGCCACACCAGACGGCTCTCTCAGTTAGCTCCACCCACCCTTTTGTCCGCGATATAAAAAAAAGATAACATCCTATCACTAGGTCATTCACCAAATTTACAAAGCATATGTAAAGAATCTTCCAAACCACATGTTACTGAGAATTCTCTCTCAAACATGACGCAATACCTCATAAAATATAAAAGAACATTACCTAAGCCCTTGTTCATATATTGTATGATCAAATAAGACTCTTAAATAGTCTACGTAAGACTTTGTAACAAAATTATATGTAATAAAAAGAAGTTAATCATGAAAATAACGTAAATTTACATATACTAACTTGAATAAAAAATACAATGAAATTAACGACGAAAGTCTTACGTAATTTACATAACAAACCTACGTCCACATAAGAGGAGCTCATTTTAAGAGATGGCTGTCATCTTTGCAATGCAATAATGAAACTCAATTAAATCATGAATGACAATATTAAACGTGCACTAGACCAGCTTTGTAAGAATATATATATATATATATATATATATATATATATATATATATATATATATATATATATATATATATATATATATGTATATATATAAATATATATATATATATATATATATATATATATATATATATATACATATATATAAATATATATATATATATATATATATATGTATATATATATATATATATATATATATATATATATATATGAATATATAATATAAGTCTAATGCCACTAAAAAATTTCGCATTTTTCCTTTATGTTTCCTTTTGGCATGATTTAAAAACCTTTACGGGACTTATAAAAGAGGCAGA
>NC_090731.1:56756979-56759479 GCF_036898095.1 Palaemon carinicauda
CTCTCATCCAACTCACTTTCCCTTTCATCCAACTTTCTTTCCCTCTCTTCAAAATGATAACAAACGAGATTTTTGGGATCCGTAAAAAGAAAAAGAAAACCATCGGTCATTAGGAAAGTTTCCGTATTTGCATATTCATACTTAATTGTTTACATTCCCAGTTGGGCAGACGACCAAAAGCCTCATGAAATAATACTTTTAAATTTGACCATGGTGTTACAATTTCATTAATAGTCGATCTTCTAGTAAGTTACAAAATACTTTAATGGTTATGGGAATTACATGTGCTCTTTTGTGTCACCTTGTGTTTCCTCTAATACAAATCTATTTTCAAATGATGACCATATTTGATAAAGCCTCACCTACATATCGAATCATTGTTCGCGCAATATTTGAATTACGTGAGTTTTATTAGTTATTGACTTGAGTGGCAATACTCTCAAAACCAATTTTTGAGAAAGAACACGCACAGATACTTAACAGAATTATCCTGTCATTGGTTAGAGTTGTCTGCCTGCACTCACCCCCTCCCCTGCTCCCGTGACAAAATTATATAACCTTTCAATAGTTGTTGATTTATAGTTTTAAGATATTTCTATTAACAAGGAATTATCTACAGTTCACTATGCATTTCAGATAAGTTGATAAAACCATCAGGGCCTATGCCTACATATAGTACGTCAGAGGAAACTGAATATACGGATATGAAGATGTAAAATATGCAATGTAATATACGGCTTTCTTATAGTAAATGATGAGAGTTACCTCACACCAGATAGCAGACCCACGTTTTTAGTCTCAAATACTCATTAGCTTCGTATTTGTTCACCGAATTTCTTAGCCTTGAAATACAACATATTTTAACATTGGTCTTACTCTTACACTAGAAATTTGTTATTAATAATTTAATTTACAATATAGATGCAGTTTACTACAAAAGCAACACTAAAAATATGCTTTTGGTTCACAATAAAAGCAATATAGTGTAATGACAGAAATATTCTTGATAATTTTTGATAGGTGTTTCCTCTCTCTTTCTCTTGATCTGTTTTCTGAGGGTTTCTCTGTTTATAAGTAAGTGTATATATATATATATATATATATATATATATATATATATATATATATACATATATATATATAATATATATATATATATATATATATATATATATATATGTAAATATATATATATATATATATATATATATATATAAATATATATATGTATATATATATATATATATAAATATATATATATATATATATATATATATATATATATATATATATATATATATATATATATATATATATATACATATATATATATATATATATATATATATATATATATATATATATATATATGTATGTATATATATAGATATAATTAAATATATATATATATATATATATATATATATATATATATATATATATATATATATATATATATATATATATATATGAGTGTGCGTACGTGTGTAGTTGGGTAACTGGATTTAGGTCTGTTTGTTTCTTATTACTTTTAGAGATTGGAAGCTAATTTAACTTTGTTAGGGTTATAATGATTCCTACGTGTCAGTTACCTATTGATATGAATATCAAATATAGAAATATACGATGTTCTTCACAAAAAGTATACCAACTGCAGACAGCCGACTTCATTGCTTCATCGTATCATAGCTTTTGTTGACAAACAATAAATTCGAAACATCAAAAGTATCACTAACCAGACTGTTATATTCCGGTGTCATTAATGCTTTGTTACGTTCAGGAAACTGTTATAGCAAAGGATTGTCATAAGCGTAATATATGCGAATTACCCTTGTAGTTTAATTTGGAATAAATGCAACACAAAATGGGTTCCGTTTTCGGCGTTTCACGTTTCAAATACGATATCTCAATGGTGTGAGGATATTTCATTTGTTACTTTTCCCATTGTGGGCTAAGTAGCCTTTTTCCTTTTCCTCGTGTTTGGAATGTAATATAAGACTTTGACCTATGTTGTGGAATCCAGGTGAGTTTCTATTTATTTTTGTTTACTGTTCCGTCGGGTATTTAGATTCTTTCTTAGATATTAAATGAAATTAAAAGACAGAGGAAATGAAAAAGATGAAGAATATAACTGCTTTAATTAAAATGAATATTGAATTGGGAATGATTGCCTTTTCGATAATACAATAAGATTTACACAAGCCTTTCTCAAAGCTAGAACAAGAACCTTAAGGGATACAAATAAAAGGTATAAATATAGTAAACAATTTCAAATATATATTTTTTTCATTATATATGTTATCAATAACATTATCAGAATATGTAAAATCACCACTATCAGCATAACACCCTAATACTTGAGATTCTTTTGTATGTAAATAATCTTTTAAATGGTTTTATTGCTTCATGTGCAGTGTTATACATTATTTTCAATTTGGCTTAGAACTAACATCTCTAAGATGGTAAATACGAGACGATTCTTTTTTTCGAATACCTCGTA
>NC_090731.1:56761979-56766979 GCF_036898095.1 Palaemon carinicauda
AAGGATTCGAACTTATGCCCTTAGACTTTGAACCCACTCGACTATCAACAGATATGCCTTCCCGACTTTATTGCGCCTATTCCTATATATGATTCAAGCCTAGAATTCATCCCATCCATACAATGATAGGCTGCTACACATGGCTGTTTGTGTTACTTTTGTCACTGGTACAAGTAACATACATAATGCCTTGTGATATGATTTATTTGCCGTTTTTTTTTACTAGCTTGACTTTGAAACAGTTTATCATTAATATAAAAAATTGTTCACATATACTAAAACATTATTATCAGTTATTTCATCTGGGATCATAACTATTATTTCACTGAAACCTCTTAAACATTATATAAATGTAATAAAACACCAGGTCATTTTATAACCTCCGCCTTTTGCAGTTTCAGTTAGAATGATATCAATGAAATATTTATGTAGACTAATCTCAGTCATATAAAAGTTCAATTATGTTATGTTATAAGTTATTACAAATCAGGAAGAAGGTGACCTTTTCCCTACTTATAGATCTGGATTAGGAAGAGAAAACGAAGTTTGATATTTTATTAAAGAAAATAAAGTTGGTCATGAGTGACTGTTGATTTAAATAGGCTGTTAAAACAATTGCGTTACAATTATGATACTATTGAGTGTCGGTATGATATTTCATTCAAGTAATTAGAGCTGATTGCTTTAAATTTCTTGTATGTTCTCTTTTAGTTGGAGGCCGTGAATGATGGAACAGGTATCATTAAGGTCACATGACCTCAAAGGATACATAATTAACTTAGGCATTCAAGACAGCATATGCTCTATCGATAAGTTTCTGTTTCTTTAAAATAAATTTTTTATGGTTGTCTATCATATTTTAGTTATATACTACCCGCATTTATATCTTCAATATTACTAGCCTACTTAGATGCCTCTTAAAGGGATCATATTGAGTAACCTACTTATTGATAATAAATAAACTTTATGTGCAGTATACTTCTGGCATTTGTTTAAGAATAGTATTTGATTTTGATTCTAAGAGAAATATTCATTTTTCCTCAGCTGTACACAACAATTTCTATATATGTTCTACACGCATCTATCTTTTATGAGTAAAGTATGAATAGACCCCTATATAATAAAGAGCAAGTGTCTGGTTATAAACATATATGTGTATATATATATATATATATATATATATATATATATATATATATATATATATATATATATATATATATATATATAGATATATATATATATATATATATATATATATATATATACACACACATATATATATATATATATATATATATATATATATATATATATATATATATATATATATATATATAGATATATATATATATATATATATATATATATATATATATATATATATATATATATATATATATACACACATATATGTTTATAACCAGACACTTGCTCTTTATTATATAGGGGTCTATTCATACTTTACTCATAAAAGATAGATGCGTGTAGAACATATATAGAAATTGTTGTGTACAGCTGAGGAAAAATGAATATTTCTCTTAGAATCAAAATCAAATACTATTCTTAAACAAATGCCAGAAGTATACTGCACATAAAATTTATTTATTATCAATAAGTATATATATATATATATATATATATATATATATATATATATATATATATATATATATATATACATATATAGCTACATAATTGGTCTTTATTATAGAGGGGATATGTGTGCGTGTATGCATATATACAGACATACACACACATACACACATGTATGTATATATATATATATATATATATATATATATATATATATATATATATATATATATATATGTATATATATATATATATATATATATATATATATATATATATATAAGCTCATACATGTACGCATATATACACACAAAAAAAGAAGATACTCGTGCACACTTATATGTATAATAGCAGAGAGAGAGAGAGAGAGAGAGAGAGAGAGAGAGAGAGAGAGAGAGAGAGAGAGTAGTTTAGTTAAATGTTAAAACAGTAAAATTGCACTAGGTATGTAGTTAATTATAACTGTCGTGCAATCATCATTATACGTCTTCAATACTAAAAATTATTCGTGAAGTTTTATTCCAGCTGTGAATAGATTGTGAAATGACATTCCTAATCTGGTGGTGGAATCGGTGGAACTTTAAAAGTTGAAATTTTTGGTACCTTTTATTTTTTGAACGGTCTGACATTAGTTTCATTCCCTGGGTTATATATGACTGATATATGTTAACGTTGATATCGCCTATAAAAAGTATATTTGCTATTTCCTTATTTCCTTTCCCCACCAGGTTGCTTTCGCTGTTGGAACCCTCGGCTTGTAGTATTCTGGCTTTTTAACTAGGGCTATAGCTTACCTAATAATAATAATAATAATAATAATAATAATAATAATAATAATAATAATAATAATAATAATCATAATAATAATAATAGTAATGATAATAATAATAATAATAATAATAATAATAATAATAATAATAATAATAATAATGCTTTATTTTCCTTGGATTCCTCTTTTATTTGTAACTAATTCAGGAACTTGCGATATCTTTAGTTTTCAAGATCAGCTGATCTGTTATGAGACCTAATCTTAAAAATCGTGTAGAGCATTTTCAAAATATTCAAAATGATGATTTTGGGTAAATGTATTACGGCTTCCCCAAACACCCCAAAAGCCTTATCATCATCATCACAATCTCCTTCGACGCCTATTGACGCAAAGGGCCTCGACTAGATTTCGCCAGTCGTCTTTATCTTGAGCTTTTAATTCAATAAATATCCATTCATCATCTCCTGCTTCACTCTTCATAGTTCTAATCCCTGTTTGCCTGGGCCTTCCAACACTTCTCGTACTTGTTTGAGCCCAGTTATCTGTTTCCTGAACTAATCTCTTTCGTGGAGTGCAAAGAGCATACCCAAACCATATCCATCTGCCCTTAATCATGATCTCATCCACATATGGCACTTGAGCAATCTCTTATAAATTCCTTTCCAATCCTTTCCTGCCATTTACCTCCCAATATTCTTCTGAAGGCTTTGATCTTAAATCTAGTAAATATGTGGGAGATTGTTTCATTGCCACACTATGGCTCATGTCCATTCAGTAACACCGATCTCACTGTACTCTGTTATAGCCTTATGTAATTTCAGGACATTTTATTTCCAAATTTTTTATAATTTTATTTGTAGTAGAACTATCCGATAATATTCATGTGTATGTTTCTCATGGGAATTAAAGCGTTAAATTGTTATCACATTTCACTTTTAGATTTTTTTTTTTTGCATAGTTAATTCCTGGCGTTTTATCTGGGCACATTATTAGATGCTAAACACAGTATAGGAGATGTACACATCATTCAAACATTTGCTATCGCAACGTAAAAGTCCTATCACAATTTTTCTTTATTCATAGAGTCTATTATAATTAATCGTCTCAACAAGATGTATATCATGTTCTTCGCTTATGAAAATTCTTGATCTTGAATTAGTTTCACCTGAAAAGCAGTCATATATCTATTAGAATTTCTAAGTATTTATTGGTTAAAGAAGCTTTTTTTTTATATATATAACTAAGTGGACTATCAGCTAAACAAATTCCATTTGTTGGTACAAGGTCATAATTCGTGATAAATTCCATTACACCCATTTGACTGAATAAAAAAAAAATCATATTTTTCTCATAATGATAAACTATGAGGATTTATCAGAGTTTAATCATTCTAGAATTTGGATTTTCAATCGTATATTTCTTCAAGCTTACGTATTTTATTACTCCATAGATAAAAGGTTATAAATATTGGGGGATTATATCAATGGACGTAACGGAGATCATTTAATATCCGGCTCTGCTTAGGCTAAAACTCCCTTTATTCAACCTTTCGAATATATGGTGCTTGAGCAAATAGATTTCTGCGGATTGCAGTGTTATAAATACGCCATAGTGACTAGTCTTTACATACTTATACAGTTCACTTACAAGACTTTGTTTTTGCTTGTATGAACTATTTGCTTACAAGACTTCATTTTTACTATGAATGATCATCGGCTACTGATTATGATCATTTCTTTTAATAAAACATTTAAATTATGGTCTCCTATTTCCCAAATCTTGTTTTCTAATTCTTTTTTTCTGTACCACCAGTGACTGTAGGAATTATTTATTTTCATAATATTTTTTGCAAAGAGATTTGATTACATCAATGATTGATTATCCTAAAGTTGTAGAGGTGAAGTCATTCAAAAGTATGTGAAATCAATACGTCTTAAATTTTTGATTTCTGATATAAATCTAAGCAAATGACTTGCATGAAATTTAAGTAACTTGGGTTTATGTAGATTATATTTATTTAAGAAACGTAAATTTCCTTGAATTTCTCTGTATTCTTTCTAAAGCAATCTGTACTTATTCATCGCTAAGATCATGCAAGCAGCTGAATCGGATATATTAAATGATAGTTATTAGTCTTGCAGTAATTGAAGGACAAACATAAATTTTAGATGTAAGAGCGTAAACGGAACTATGGGGAATGATACAAACCCATGTAAACATTGGAAACAACAATTTACCTCTAAATTTAAGCCTTTAATATTCAAAAGTTGATAAACGATTGAACTGTGACCCTTTGATGGTTTAAACAAAATTCAAATATTCCAAACAGAAACAAACACATGGATAAAAATCTCATGCATTAAAATGAATACAAAGTACGGAAAATGATGTTCCTCCATTAACGCATAGGCAAAATCCATCTGATCCTCGTGAATTACGGATTGTGTGATGGAACAGAAAAAAAAAAATCCTTATATTTCTTTTTTCACCTTAATCTCCACAATACTACGACGCAACAGAAATATCTATAAGTTCTCTATATAAACATTAACTTTTCTTAATTTTAGCATAACGTCCGTTGTTAAAGACAGCAAAGTAAATGTAATTTTGAATAAAACCAATAACAACAACATTG
>NC_090731.1:56769479-56771979 GCF_036898095.1 Palaemon carinicauda
GAAGAAGAATGTGACCTTCCACTCTTGTCTGTTTGTGGTTTTACTATGTCACTCTATACCAGCAAATTTTCAAAGCTCATCAATCCATCGTCTTTTCTTCCATCCTCTGCTTCTTTTGCAATCTCTAGGGACCCCTTCTGTTGTTCCTTATGTTCCATCTATTATCTGTCATTTTCCTTATACGTCCTGCCCATTCTATTTCTCCTTCTTACATGTTAGAATATTCTCTACTTTAGTTTGCTCTCGTATCCAAGTTGCTATTTTTTTGTCTCTTAGTGTTATTCCCACCATTATTCTTTCCATATCTCTTTGAGATGCATCTAACTTATGTTCTTAGGCTTTAGTCAGGGTCCAATTTACTAATACGTAAGTTAATACTGGAAGGACTTTTCTATTAAAGAATTATATATATACATATATATATATATATATATATATATATATATATATATATATATGTATATATATATATATATATATATATATATATATATATATTTATATATATATATATATATATATATATATATATATATATATATATATATATTGTATATAAATATATATATATATATATATATATATATATATATATAGATACTGTATATATATATATATATATATATATATATATATATATATATATATATATATATATAAGATGAATTTTGCACATTTAGACGTGTTATTTTCATATTCATATAAGCCATATATTTTTTATATATTAATGTCTGGATTCTCTTAACGACGTAGGGATCAGAGCCCCAGGCCAAGTCACACAAAGACAATAGTTCTGACCGGCAGGGAATCGAACCCTGGTCCAGGAAACTTGTATGTACAGCCTAAATATTATCCTTTGTTTCCAAGCAGAATGGTTGTTCTATTTGATGAACTGAAACATTATTGAAGTTATTAGATTATTCATAGGTTATATTTTATTTTTTTGTAATTTCACCTCATCATTGGTAGTTATATCAAGCTTTAGATTATTCTAGAGTTTTCCGCATCATTTGGAATTAAAAAATATTGTTCTTTTCTTACATACTCCTACGACTAACTTTCATCACAGGCAGCCGTCCCACATATAAGAGAGAGAGAGAGAGAGAGAGAGAGAGAGAGAGAGAGAGAGAGAGAGAGAGAGATAAAAAACAGTATTCAGAATAGACTTTTAGTTGGAGGCCTTTGTCATGGACTTGGAAATCGATGAAAATGTCGAAGGTATTTACTCAATTCTCAATATCTATTATCTTTAGACATTTTCGAAGAGATGATATATTTCCTGGGTAGGGTTTGAAAAAGGCATATCATCCTTGGAAGTTTTATTTATAATATATCATTTTCTTTTACAGATAAATCGTATGAACTTGAATTTTCTCATAACGAATTGATTGAAACACTGTCTTTGCATTATAAAGTGAAAAACAAGTTCGTGAAATTCAAACAATATATCTTCAATTGATCTTGTTTTGAATACCGAATGAAAACAGTATCAACAAAAAATGTATTGAATATAGGAGTTGGGGACTAACCTTTAATCACAATAGAGAGAGAGAGAGAGAGAGAGAGAGAGAGAGAGAGAGAGAGAGAGAGAGAGAGAGAGAGAGAGTCCAAAATAAGCTTTCAGCTGGGAGGGATTGCAGCGGACTGCCGAATAGATAAAAGGTCACGTGTTTTTTTATTCATGATCCCTTTTCAATTTACATTTTTTATACATAAGTTAAAATCACCGAGTAGTTTTCACGTGTGTTATTCAAATCATAATCATAATCATATTCTCGATAGAGGATTGATGTTTATTAATTCAAACACTTATTAACATATTTAAACTGAAGACATAAACTTTAAAATGACCTTGGTCACTAATAAACGATGTCTAAAAGAAATTTTAAAATTTTGCCCGATATGTATTTTTACAGAGCAAACAAAATATTTGAACTTTTGCAAAAAGATTTTTTTTTCTTAACAGTTGTTCGTTGAAAAACAACATGCACATTTCGATGACTCAGAAAATGGTATGTAATCTCCATCATCAATTACAGAAAGTCGATTTAAAACGTCATAATTATCACTTCTTGAAGATAATTCCCAACCTATGCAATGAATGCGTGTGTGAAGAAACTTCTAATCTTATCTAGTGTCCCTCAGTGAACTGCCCTTTTGATATGGAATAAGTGTACAAATCAATAAGTAATACAATTGTTTTTTTTTTTTTTTTTAATAAAAAAGCGAGGCAAAGAGATTATAATACAGGACAGATTCTATATCCTACTGCCAGAGGATTTTTTTTCCTACTTCTGAATACCAATAGTGACACAATCCTAGCATTAAAAAAAAAAAGATTATGAAATATAGAGGAATTGTTATCTGGAAGTCATTACGTCTGAAGTCATAATGATATCCATTTCCCAGTATTGGCAAATATATCCAAATGATTCATATTTTTATGTTCGCAAGTGTTTTTTTTTTTTTATCTACATCATTTATCTGGGAATTCTATTTA
>NC_090731.1:56781979-56784479 GCF_036898095.1 Palaemon carinicauda
AGTTTACAGCCCTCTCGTAGCTAAGTAAAAATCAACAATGCAGTGAATAATGAAAGAACTGTTAAATCTGGTTCTAGGACAGTGCCCGACGGCCACATGCCCGACGGACATCTTCCCGACATACATCTGCCCGAATGAACAGTGCCCGATGGACAAATGTCCGATTAGGACAATTGCCCGATTAGGACATTTGCCCGATTATTTGTTTTGATGTTATGCAAATTATGTATAAAATTGAAGATTAGAAATCTGGAAAGTATTATAAATTCAATTTTCATTCAATTGGAAAAGATTCAAAACTGGGTTCCTTCTAACACTAATTGACTATTGGCTATTTGTTAAGTATTATATACCAAACGTAGTTACACTATCATCTTCCACTCCGTGGTGAGCCAAATGGTGGCTGTTATTCACCCGTTCTATGAAACCCCTACATTAACAAGGTATGCTAAGACAGAAATAAAAAGAACATGATTTATTTTCTTTTATTTGTTGATACACAAGTATGTTATTGATAAAAAAAGGCAATAGACCTAAATAAAAAACAAACTAAATTTTTATATTGTGAGCTATTCCTCTAAAAAAAATCTAATACTTCTCGATTTTCATAATCTCCCACAATATTTGCTATCCTTTTGGTTGTATCTTGGTATTTTTTCCTTTTTGAAGGAGGCTCTTGTCCCGACAGTATTTGGTTGATGATTGCATCGTTAAGAGCTTTATTGTTGAAGTCTATTTGTTAACTATTTATTTGACCATCCTAGCAAGAAGTGATTTCTCTGTTTGATGTTAACACACCATTAAAGTTAATAAATAGACAAAGGAAGCCGAGAAGATACCTTATGTACGTAAATATTATTCCCTTACTATAGACACATGACCGCTTTTACGTCGCTAGGGCAAATGTTTGCAATACAATCTCCAAATGATCCCTTTTTTTATATTAGATAGTTGGAACCATATAATTCATTGCATAAAATAAATAGCAATGATTCATCCCTTATATCATTCCAAAAGGTGAATATTTATATATATATATATATATATATATATATATATATATATATATATATATATATATATATATATATATATATATTCTGGAAAAAAATAAAATTATGACTGAATAAGTATTGAAATGCCCGGCTAATACTCTCTTATATCATTTTGATGAATCAAAACACAGAGTAGGTTGTCATGATGAAACATAAAACCTCCATTTGTTTCAGAAAAAGGAATGCCTTATTATTATTATTATTATTATTATTATTATTATTATTATTATCATTATTATTATTATCATTATTATTATTAGCTAAGGTACAACCCTTGTTAAAAAGGCTCTAATACTACAAAGGGTTCCAACAGGGAAAATAGTCCAGCGAAGAAAAGAATAAGGAAAGAAAATAAACCGTATTTGAGAATTAATTACCAAAAATATAAAATATCTTTAGATCAGTAACAAAGTTGAAATAGATCTGCCATACATAAGTTGAATAAGTTGGCATAAGTCTCTTATGTCAACTTAGTCAAAATAAAAAAAAAATAAAAATTGAAACTGAAGTTCCACCGATTCAACTGCATGATCATGGAGATGATGCCACAATCTAGTCACAGTTGGAATAACACTTCAAAATTACTCTGTAGTGTTGGCACTTATGAAGAAGGTAAGATTGTTAGAATTAACTGTATACCTAGTACAACACAGAGGATCGTACAGTTTTGGAATATCTGAATACAAAGGATGAGTATAGTTCTTCCAATCCGATCTGTTCCCTTCCAAAGATGATAGGCTTCCCATTTCTTCAAATAATTGCATTCATTTTCAAACAATATTCAAAGTATTTAACACCATTAAATCATTTAAATTAAGAATCGGAAAACTATTAAGGGCTTCGCAGTGCTATTGGATTTACGAGGAAGAGGTCTATATCGTTCAAGAAAGGTACACGGTTTTCTAATTTGAATATGATTGATAAATTAAGCCTATTATATTACACAAATGCATATAAAATATTTGATAAGAGAATCTGACAGTAAAAAGATTGCCTAAAATACATTAAGAAATATTTATGATGTATTGGAAAAACAGAAATGTTTTCAGCTATCTGTTATCTATGTGGCTGAACTCCAGATGAATCAGGGGTGTCATTCTTCTTTATTATTATTATTATTATTATTATTATTATTATTATTATTATTATTATTATTATTATTATTATTATTATTATTATTATTTTTCTCAAAATTAGAAATGCTAGTAATATCAGTCACAACAGAAATAAGATTAGATTAACTTATTCAACTGTAGTAGTATGTTTTCCACACTGATGCCACCATTCCTGATATTCTCTTTTTCATTAGCTAACGCTCTTTTAAATGAGGATCATTAGTTCTGACCGTTTTTATTTTTCCTGGTCTTGCTTTTAATGCCATCACATATTCTCCCTAACACCACCTTCATCTCCTATGCCTGTTACATTCTCCATACACATTCTTC
>NC_090731.1:56794479-56796979 GCF_036898095.1 Palaemon carinicauda
AGCAAAGCCGCCCACCACCCACCAATCGCTCGCGCCCCAACGAACGACTTCTACAGCCACTTAGCGCACCCACGGATGCCTACGCCCACCTCCTCACGTCGTACCCAGAAGTTTTCCGTCCAGATCTTCGCCAAACGCCCACGGTTCCTGCCAAGCACGGTATTTATCACCATATCAAGACGACGGGACCCCCAGTCTTCGCAAAATTCAGACGTCTGGCACCGGAACAATTGGCAGCCGCCAAACAGACGTTCGCCGAAATGAAGGAAATGGGCCTTTGCCAAAAGGCCTCCAGCCCATAGTCGTCACCCTTACACATCGTTCTGAAGAAAGACGGCTCCCTCCGTCCGTGCGGGGATTACAGGCGCCTGAACATGCAAACAGAACCGGATCACTACCCACTCCCAAACATTGCCGACGTAACCTCCTACCTGCACAAAGCGAAGGTTTTCTCTACGCTCGACCTCCTGAAGGGGTATTATCAGGTGCCTATGAACCCAGAGGATATCCCCAAGACCGCCATCACCACTCCGTTTGGTACATACACCTTCAATTACTCCTGTTTTGGCCCTCGTAATGCTGGGGCAACGTTTCAACGTCTCATGGATGGCATCTTAGGGGACCTCCCTTTCTGTGTATGTTATGTGGACGACATACTTGTGTTCTCCTCCTCAAAAGAGGAACACCTCCGTCACCTGCGCATCGTGCTCGACCGCCTGCAACAAAACGGCCTTGTAGTCCGGTACGACAAGTGTACCTTTGGCGCCAACGAAGTGTTGTTCTTAGGGCACCGTATCACTCCTGAAGGAGTCCATCCCCTCCCTGAGAAGGTAGCAGCCGTTCAGAACTTCCCCGCGCCCTCGACCGTCAAAGCTCAGCAGGAATTCTTGGGCATGAGCAACTATTATCACCGTTTTCTGCCAGCCATTGCCGCCACTCTTGCTCCCCTCTATGCCTCCCTCAAGGGCAAGCCAAAGGACCTGAAGTGGGGTCCCCTTCAAGAAGCAGCCTTCTGCAATGCAAAGAAGGCCCTATCAACTGCTGCGGCTCTCACTTTTCCTATCCCACACGCCCCTCTCCTTCTCTCCACCGATGCCAGCGACGTCGCTATTGGTGCAGTACTCGAGCAGCTGGTCAAATGCTCGCCCGGCCCATTGGCCTTCTTCAGCAGAAAACTGTCCAAGGCAGAATCGGGTTATTCTACCTTCGATCGAGAATTGCTGGCGGTGCACTTGGCTGTCCGTCACTTTCGCCATTTCTTAGAAGGTACGCCCTTCATCATTCGCACAGACCACATGCCTCTGGTTCACGCCTTCACTCGACAGTCTGACGCCTGGTACGCCCGTCAACGCCGACATCTCTCCGCCGTGGCTGAATACAATTGCACCCTCCAATACGTCCCTGGGAAAATGAATCCCGTTGCCGATGCCCTGTCAAGAAACACGTTGGCTGCCGTTCAACTGGGATTGGATTACAACGCCCTGGCTGAAGCCCAACGACAGGATCCAGAGTATCAAGCTTGTAGGACATCCTGCACGTACCTCCGTTGGGAAGACTTTCCCCTCGAAGACTCCAACACCACCCTCCTCTGTGACGTCAGTACTGGTAGACCGCGACCTTGGATTCCTGCTCCCATGCGCCGACAGGTGTTTCATTTCATTCACGGCCTTTCACATCCCTCATGCCGTTCTACTGCACAGCTGCTGAAGGCAAAGTTCATTTGGCACATCATTTCTAAGGATGCTAAGGATTGGGTCCGCGCCTGTACTTCTTGCCAAACTTCCAAAGTACATCGACACACGGATTCAGGAGTGGGCACCTTTCCTCAACCTCAGCGTCGTTTCGCACACATTCACGTCGACGTTGTAGGCTCCCTACCCACATCACAAGAACATTGTTACCTGTTTACCGTCATCGACCGCTCCAATCGTTGGCCTGAAGCCATTCCCATGGAAACTGCAACGTCCGCCTCATGTACGTCTGCCTTACTCTCTGGATGGATTTCAAGATTCGGTATCCCTGAGCATATTACTTCTGACAGGGGAACCACTTTCACCTCTCAATTGTGGACGTCATTAGCGAATCTCCTGGACATCACCCTACATCAGACAACGGCCTACAACCCCGCTGCCAATGGAATGGTTGAACGTTTTCATCGCACCCTCAAAGCAGCTTTGATGTCCCGCTGCAAGGATTGCAACTGATTTACTCAGCTTCCCTGGGTCCTCCTGGGCCTAAGGACCACTCCTAAAGACGCCCTCGACGTCTCGGCAGCTGAAATGGTGTATGGCGACCCGTTGGTCGTCCCTGCCGAATTTTTTCCTTCTATAACCTCCTCCGACGATCTCCAGCGCATAAGTCACATCGTGGGAAAATTTACTCCGTGACGCCAGACTTACAAGCCCCCAGCGAAGCATCACATACCAACGGACTTGCACTCTGCAACGCACGTCTTCCTGCGCAACGACACCAGAAAGCCACCACTAACGCCCCCTTACAC
>NC_090731.1:56801979-56804479 GCF_036898095.1 Palaemon carinicauda
TAATAGGACCATCTCATTAAATAATTTTCTTTTTATAGAAAGTGGCAATGTACTTTTCCTAATCTCCTTTTGTAAGCCAAATTCTCATCACCCATGATTATCTTTTTTTAAATTTCAATCCTTTGGAAACATCCAAGTACGCATATTCATTAACAATCTCTAGAGGTTCGTCCATAATTCTTATGTATTGTCCCTGCATTTTCAT
This sequence comes from Palaemon carinicauda, assembly GCF_036898095.1. Lineage (NCBI taxonomy): Eukaryota > Metazoa > Arthropoda > Malacostraca > Decapoda > Palaemonidae > Palaemon > Palaemon carinicauda. The sequence goes on from NC_090731.1 coordinate 56,802,185, forward strand.
CGAACATTATCTCTATTCAAATCTTCTATCATCTTATGTAATTACTCCCATGATTCACTAAACATAACTATGCCATCTGCAAATCTTATGTTGCTACGGTATTCCCCATGGATATCAATTACTACCCTTTTGTAATCTAAATTCTTATAAACTTCTAGGCATGCAGTGAACAATTAAGGAGAGACAGAGTATCCCTGTCTAATTCATTTCTCAATCAGAATGTTCTCAATATTTTTGTGTAATTTTACGATTGCTGTACTTCCAGTATAGATATATTCAAGTGCTCCAACATAAGATTCGTCTATTCTTTGTCTTTGAAGGGCTTCAATTGCTTCTGAGGTTTTGACAGAATCAAAAGCTTTCTCATAGTCTATAAATGCCATACTTAGTGTTTTTTCATTAGCTGGTTGATTACAAGATCGGTTGTTGAATACCCATTTCTAAAGCCTGCTTGCTCTCTTGATTGATTAAAGTCTAGTTGTCATTCTATTCGGCCTAATATGATCTTTGTAGATATTTCGTATATTACGTAGAATAAACTTATAAGCGGTAATTTTTCAGGTCTCTTGCGTCTCTTTTTGTGAATTAGTATAATGATAATTTTTCTCCAAGGTATAAGTACACAGTATTCTTGCATACATTTGGTGTGAAGTTCAGCGAGTTGTACTATTATGAAATCTTCTCCATTTATTATCAAATCAATTGTTGAACACTTTTCTTCTGCTACTTAGCCTCTTTTCATGCCTTTTAAAGCTTTCTTTCCATCTGCTGTTACGTTTGGTACTGCCTCAGGTGCTTCATTATTTTTATTGGTGAAGTTATTTCTCATATCACTAATGTATAGCATTGTATAGAAATCCTATGTAATTCTTATCACTCTATATCTATTGTGGATAATATTTCCATTTTTATCCTCTAAAACAAATATCTGTTGGCACTGTTCTAAATCTTCTTTTAATCATTTTCATGATTCTTCTATTCCTAATTTTTTCCTTAATTTTGATTTGATTATGTTTAAAAATATCTTTGTTTTGTCTTTTGTTTACTGTTTTGGATAATTCTGCTAATTCTATTTCATCTCTATTGGATTTCACCCTCATTTCCATTTTTTTTTCTTTATTAGGTACTTAGTCTTCTCTGATTGTTAACCATGATCTTTTTTAGGAACTCTTTCACTTATCTCTTGGGCTGATTCCAAAGCAAATTTAGTTAAATCATTGTTAATATCTTGTTTACTTGCGTCTTTTACATCATGTAGCTGGGAGTACCTATTTTATATTGCTAAACAAAACTCGTAAATTTTTTGCCTTATTATTTGCTTTCTTAGAATTGACTTTTCTCTCTTCCCTTGGATATAAAAAATATCTAGTTCTCGCCATTCTATGATCGCGTGACTCTTTTAACACTGTTACGGCTAAATTGACTTTTCCAGTGAAGATAAAATTTATTCTCTTTTTCGTTTCTCCATTTCTGCTTCGCCATGGTAATCTTCTGTCACTTTTTATAAAAAAAAAAAAAAAAAGCTGCTCATGATTTTAAGATTGTTTCTTTCAGTAAATTGCACAAGCATGTCTCTTTTATTCCTTATGCTAATCCAGCATTACCTACTGCTGATTCTCGTCTCTTCTGTTAACCTACTTCAGCATAGATATCATCCAAAGCAAATGTCTATTAAGTCCTATATTTCATAAAGATATCTTCAGATCTTCATAAAAAGTTTCTATTTTTTCATCTGTGAAGGATGTTGTTATTAAATACGTTTGAATGACCTTCAGTTTGTACTACTTATTAATTTTATTAATTAATCCTACAATTCCATAAGTAGAACTATATAAACACACACACACACACATATATATATATATATATATATATATATATATATATATATATATATATATATATATATATATATATATACATATATATATATATATTTACATATGTATATATATATATATATATATATATATATATATATATATATATATACATATATATATATATTCATAATTACTTGCTAAGTTACAACCCTAATTGGAAAAGCAGGATGCTATTAGCTCTGGGGCCCCAAAAGGCAAGAAGGAAAAATAAAATATTTTAAGAACAGTTACAACTTTGAAAAAATATCTATATAAAGTATAGAAACTTTAAAAAAAAAACAAGAGGAAAATAAATAAGATAGAATAGTGTGCCGGAGTGTACCATCAAGCAAGAGAACTCTAACCAAAGATAGTGGAAGACCATGATACAGAGACACGGTACTACCCGGGACTAGAGAACAATGGTTTGATT
>NC_090731.1:56814479-56816979 GCF_036898095.1 Palaemon carinicauda
TGTTGTGTTTAATGCTCATGAAAAGGAAAGCTTGTGGTTAATAAAAATGGGATTAAACTAACTAAAACCTTCGTGCGTATGCTGATGAAAAAAGATACCCCAAATTTAAAGAATATTGAATCTTGATCTAATCATTATACACATGATTGAGAATAAGTTGATAACAATATAAAAAAAAAAAATAATTACTTCTCCCTTACTCGAAATTTCAACAAATTGTATTTATTTGTCCATGAACGGCTCCTCAATATGATAGAGCAACATAATCTATAAAAAAAAAGAAATATATATATATATATATATATATATATATATATATATATATATATATATATATATATATATATAATTAAAATTGAATGGTAGGAAATATAATTCCTGTTGCACAATGGCACGGGGCGCTAGACAGTCCACAGGAAAACTCTCATTAGTGGATTCTTCGAAGAAGTAGAGTGATGCCAGATGTGCTTTATGCTATGACCGTATCCCCTGAAAAGTTTCAAAACACTCGTTCCCTACGGTCAAGATAACCATAGAGAAAGGGATAAAGGAACATTAAGGGTACAAAAAGTGGAACCGTCAAACATTTATATATTTTTTTTTTCTCAGAAAATATGTTTGACCTCTTTAGCTTCTTTATTGCTGTAATCTAAATTATTTTCCAAGAATTGACTATTGACAGCATTCGTCCTACTATTTTTTGTATTTTATTTGGGTATACATCTGAATTTAAAAAGGGTTCTTAGCTGTTTCCCTTGTGAGTGCAAAGAATATTTTCTGACGAATAACCCCCCTTTTGAAGTTTCCGTTTACACATGTACTGTATGTATATATCTGAAATCTTTAAAACAGGGTAAAGGGGTCAAATGGGGATGTGAAAAACCTCGTTATCATGTTACAGAAGTGTTCCTTATCAAATAATAATGTAGATAATTCGCAACGTTCGTGTCAGCACCCTACCCCCTACCCCCCCCCCCCTGCCCCCTCTCAAAAAAAAAGAAGCAGCAGTCACACCATGTCGATGTACTCTTTCCAAAATCTTAAAGTGGGGTTACCCAAAAATCCTTCATTAACAAACAGCTGAAGGTCACTGAGTACTCATCTGAATGCCCAAATGAAAGATTGTAATGATGATGCTCTGCTGTTGTTTTCACTTCCCTCAAAGCTCCTTGTCATGAATAAACAGATTCCTCAAGATTGCAAATGCTGGTTTATTGTTTCGCATCATACCAGGCCGTGAACCTTCTCATGAGTACTATTGATTAAAGGATTAGTTTGTGGGTACGAGTAGCGTAATTCCAGGATCTGCCATGAACGATTTGCTCTGAAACACATGGTTCAAAGTGCCCCCCAATGATGTTTAGGATGTATAAGGTCTTGTGTATCTGAAAACAGTAAAGCTCTTTTGCTTTATGGTAAAAAGCTGGTTCCAGATTTATGACTGTTGTTTTCTGGCCTAATTAAGTTGAAATTGCTTTACCTAGAAATAGTAATTAGTGGACTGGAGATGGGATAATTGGAAGGTGTTCAATAACAGATGTTGCCATCTTTAGTTTTGAAAGCCCAATTGAATCCTGTCCATATTGAGACAACCTTCATCTGTAGAGATATGAGTTTACTTAGAATCCAGGCCAGGTCAACGTTTTTGTAAATATTACATTTTGATGGCAGCCAAACCAGACTTTGCTCACTCTGTGGTTGATTAAAGTAGAGATTTACATGATTCATTTGGGACATTAGCTAATTAAATACGGGTAGGCCACGTAGGAAGACAGCCATTTGTGACACATGTGGAATACCTTTCCCCTCCAATGTCGACTCGTGCATATCCAAAATCATCTGCAGCAAAGTGCATGAAACTATCGAGAATGATGTTACAAGGTACTAATGTTTCCATTATCTACAAACATACTAAAGTAGTTTAGGCGATAGATGTGACTATTCTCTGTACGGTGAAATAGCTAATTCTATTACCCGTTGCATGAAAATACTCGCCAAGTTGTTTGGATCTGGTCATATGAATTATGAATATTTCTGTTCCAATAATGTTTTTGGTGTATCGTAGACAATGTTTTGGTATATGTTAAGGATCTTATTGCGCTCTGCATCTTCCAAGGGTTTATCTTTTGTTATGTCTTCCGTGATAGGTTCAATATCATAATCATCTTACATTTTCAATTTTATATGCAGATTCGAACAGGTAGTAACACAGCATACTGCTAACTTCATTCATGTTATCATAATCTTTGTGACCAGGTGTAGATTTTATTTCGTCTCTCGGGTTTTTTCCAACCATGTGAAAACAAGACTGGATCCTCTGTAGTTGTATTCGTGTCTATTAGAGGTATTTTGTTGGGCTATCATTGTTTTCTAAACATAATTTGGCTTCCAAAATATCTCCGTAACCTTTCTCTCAAGACACGACATTGACAGTGGATTTACAGTACCTGACTCTGACAACAAAGAAATATATTTTTCCGTCACAACATCCATGCGGTAA
>NC_090731.1:56829479-56831979 GCF_036898095.1 Palaemon carinicauda
CAATCCACAAACTTATAACTAAAATCTTGTAGAAAACATATATTTCCTGAGATTTGCTTTAAAAGTGTCTATATTCGATGTTGTTTTCAATGACTCAGGTAGGGTATTCTACATCGTTGGTCCTCGTACCGTAAAGCATCTGTTGGTTTTCGGTATATAAAGCTCATTATTCTGTCTTGTTCGTCTGTCCCTCCCAGCTCCAACTGTTATAAACGTAAACAGCCAAGTTGGTATTAAACTTCGCACAATTTCAAAAACGCCCAAACAAATGTCAAATTTAATCCTTCTTTCAACATTTAACCATTCTAATTTATCTAAAATTGGTGATGCATGATCACATTTTTTGGCCCTACCATCAACTACGTTTGTCGCAAAGTTTTGTACTTTTTGAACCCGTTGTAATTGATATTTAGTAGTACTTCCCCAAATCTTTAAACAATAATACATTATGCTCAGTGCAAGAAACTGAACTACCATCGCCCTCATGTCAATATCTAGTCTGTCTTTAATTCTGTTTAAATATATTAAGGTTCCATTAACTTTTATACATATTTCAGATACGTGTACATCAAAAATCATATATTAGTCAAAATGAATGCCCAGATTTTTTACGTGTACACTTATTTCAATTTGATGGCCGTTAAAGTTTAGAACGGTATCTAATGGGATTTGTTATATATATTGCCTTGTAGCAATAAATATGAATTTAGTTTTTGATTCATTCACATTTAAACCATTTAATTGAAAATATCGCAGTGCTGCTTCTAATATAACTTCTGCCTTTGTGATAAGAGTGTGTATATCATTTATACTATCTGCAATTAAAAATTGACTATCGTCTGCATATTGTACGATAAGATAGTCTTCTAAAAATTGTGCCATAACTTTGAAATAGTCTTGTATGAAATCAGCCATATCATTGATGTGAATAAGAAAGAGCACGGGGCCTAAAATAGAGCCCTGGGGAACTCCAAATTGTACTTGCTTACGAGAAAAGATAGTATTATCTAGTCAGACTATTTGAAAACGATTTTGTAAATAGTTACTAAACCAAAAAGAATCTATTTTCATCTTCCTACACTTATTTAACAAAATATCAGGGCTAACACTATCAAATGCCTTTGAAAGATCTAACAATATAAGTAAGTTTATCTTTTGCTGGTCAATATTTTTATAAATCCTTTCCGACAGATTAAGTAATGCCATTTCAGTAGACAGATGAAGTCTTAATCCATATTGCGTAGAGGACAATAATCTATTTTGTTCAAGATATTCAAGTAATTGATTTGTTACTATTTTATCTAATATTTTTGACAAAATAGGAAGAAGAGATATACGTCGGTAGTTTTCAACGTTTTTTGGGTCGCCACTCTTGTAAAATGGTACATGTGGCAGCTTCCATCTATCGGGGTAAACACCAGTTGTTATTGAGCTATTGATTATTATTGTTAAATAAAAGGCTATTAGAGGTAAGGCATCTCGAATGAAACGAAGGGGTATTCCATCTGATCCTACTAAATTTGTGTCATTTAAATTCTTTACTGTGAGAAAATTGTATTAACTTCAACTGGCTGAGGTCTAAAAAAGCTAATCATATCTTCAGTTGATTCGTTATTTACCGGTATCTGGTCTCTGTCACTATCATGAAAATTCTCTTGTGATTTCTCATAAGCCGTCTTTCCAACGTTTGAAAAGTATCCATTAAATTCCTCAGCCTTTTCTATTTTATTGTCGCAATTGAATATATGGTTATTGACATTTGGGTTTGGAATCATTTCATGAACAATATTCCATTTGTTACGTATATTTCCTTGACAATTACTGAATTTGTTTTTAAAATGTGTCGTTTTGTTTGTCTTAACTAGTACCTGTGTACGTTTCTTTTCATCTTTATACTGACGTCGTAATGTTACGTTCATTCTATCCAACTTGTACCTTTTTTGAAGGGCATCTCTAACTCGCATCGCTTCTTTAACATCGCTACTTATCCAGGGAGCTGGGAGCCGGGTAATTTCTCTAGTTACATAATGGAGCACATTCATTTAGACTATCAATGAGAGTTCTGCTAAAAGTATCATCTTCGGAATTTACACAGTCTGTTTCCATTAAGAGGTTAAAGACGGGACTCTTATTCAGCAAGTTGTCACGAAAAATATTTGGATAATAATTTACCAGATTACGATATGTCTTTACTATTGGGAGTCTTTTTGGCTTAGAAATGTTAATTTTAGCTGTAATCATCTCAAGGTCGGCAATTGAGCAAGAAATCATACAGGCATCTGGAACCATTTGTAGTCTGTTCGTAATTACAACGTCTAGTAATGTAGCAGAAGTGTCTGTAATCCTTGTCGGTTCCTTTATTAATTGGTGAAGGTTTAACTGATACAAAATTTTACTTAATCTATTATTGGGAACAAAAAGGTCGTCATTTAAATCCTCAAGAATAAAAACAGGCTTCCTACATAAACACATTACTCTGAAGGTATCTTCATTATATTCA